>NW_026571299.1:35992143-36198669 GCF_026225935.1 Boleophthalmus pectinirostris
GAAGTATTATTAAAATATAACTATAGTAAAATATGGGCATTGGGGTTTTCAAATTCTGAGAAAATATTTGTGAGAATCAGGAGGGATTGTCGTTATGAAGGTTCAATACCCCTCTCACGACAGTTTGAGAAAACCCTTCACTGCATTCAGTCAATGTCCCAGCAGAGGGCAGTGGCTGACAGCTCCCAACCAGCCTGGTCTCTTCTAGAGGACAAATCCCCTTATAATGTCCTTGTCCTGTCTAGACTACTTACAATTCTCCTCTTAATTTTTATTTATTTTATTTATTTGTGTGTTTGTGAGAAAGTGAAGTGAATGGTCCCAATTCTACCTTTAAAAACTCACTCACTCCTCATCTTATCCAGTGATCTGAGGTAATTTGTCAACAAAATGTGATTAAAATGTGTGCTTTCAAGGAGACACAAAGACTTGGGCAATCTATCACATAAATATAAGCGGTGGTAGTATTTGAAAACTATATTAAAGGTTGTATGGAGGATTTTTATTTTTATTTTGTTTCAAGCTGTCAGTCAAAGATTAAAATACCATTACAGAGATGCAACAGCTTTGTAATTATGATGACCAAAAAAAAAAAGAAAGAAAATCTATCAACTGGGGACGTGTTGAGGCCAGATAAACATCAATCAATAGAAAACGAGGCTCCCTCATTTTCTATTGGCTGTTAGGTTGTCAATCAAACTCCCTAGTATAACTGATTCGTCGGAGCGCGGGGATTACGTGGTTTACGCAGCGGTTCTTAGACGCTTTTTCGAACTGTCGCTTCCTCGCATTTCGCACAAAGTTTGTCGCGACGGCGGACGAGAATCCACGATCGGTTTGCTTCAAAAGAAAGTCCGTTTTTGAGGTCGCTGAAAGAAGAAGAGAAGAGGAAAAAGGAGCAAAGCCAAACTGAGGTGATTCTTGGAGATCTCGTCCAGCGATGGCGCGACCGAAGCAGACGAAGGGTCTAAAAACTGACCCGTCGGTCGCTGAATTACTTCTAAACAGGTCACTTCAACAGTAATTCTGAATGCGCACAAGGACTGTCGCTGTATTTCTCTTCCCTTAAAAAAATCCTCTATACAACCTTTAACAATGAAAGGTGTGCCCAGATTACAAGCACGCGTAATCCAGCACAGGTCAAAGGTTATCATTAATCTCCCACACTGTGTTACTACGATAACATTAACTGTAGCTCCCCTCATGAGATTGATAGAGGACATTGTTAACATAGTCACAGTGTTCCAGTCTGCTCTCTGTTGACTACAGTGAGATCACCCCACAACAGTTATTTACAACAGCCAAGGCCTAGGATCACTTCTGTTTGTGACATGAGGCACGTGATGAGAATCGACTCGGGTATTTTATTAGCGCTGTCTGTGAGCTAGTGGAGATACAAAGAAGAAAAACATGTCAGGAATGTAAAATGAATGGGTTGGATGTGAATGGTGGGGCATATCAAACAGTTGGGAGGGGTTTACTGAACACACATTATAGTGCTAGAGCAAGAAACAATGAAAAATACGTAGCTATCATGTTCATAAAAGATGTAAATAAATATAGATAATTTTGTGAAAGAGATGGAAAGGTTTAGGTTGGTGTTGGTTGGCTGCTCTTTCCTCTTTTTTAATAGCTCCTTGTAAGCAAAAATCCCCCAGCGCAGTATACAGAATTACGTGAGAAGTCGTCTTAAAACACACTTGAAGGTGCATTGTGTAACTTTTGTGGTTGAGTGGCTGTTATTTTTTTTTCTTTATAGAGATGTTATTTCTCTATAACTCTTGAGGGAAATGTTTCACAGTCTGGTTAACCTTTCTATCTTCACGAATACCAACCCAGACCAAGTTACAGGTCAGATCTGTGGTTCTGTTTTAAATCTGTGTATCAATCGTTCATTCCTTTTTCTAAATAAAACCAAAAATGAGAAAACAAAATAACAACTATTTTCTTCATTATTTGTCTCCAAAACCAAAATGAAAAAAAAAAAAAAAAAAACAGATAATAATTTGTTTATTCAGTTTTCAATTTTGTGTTTAAATGAATAATGGAAAAAACAGATAAAGGTTGTTTTCCATTTCGGTGACTTAAACTGCGATGCTGGACTTTTGCACCACATACGGACTGAACCAGGTCTGAACCAGGTCTAAACCAGGACTAAACTGGTCTCAGTCCTGGTCTGGTCCCGGTCTGGTTTCCATCTCAGTCCCGGTCTGGTTCTGGTCTCAGTCCATGTCTCAGTCCTGATATGTACTGTCTGGTCCCAGTCTCAATCTTGGTCTGGTCCTGGGCTCAGTCCTGGTGTGGTTCCGGTGTCAGTCCTAGTCTCAGTCGTGATCTTGTCCCGGTCTGGTCCCAGTCTCAGTCCCAGTCTGGTCTCAGTCTCGGTCCTGGTCTGGTCCCGGTTTGGTCCCAGTCTCAGTCCTGGTTTCAGGCCTGGTCCTGGTCCCAGTCTCAGTCCTGGTCTTGGTTCTGGTCTGGTCCCGGTCTAAGTCCCGGTCTCAGTCCTGATCTTGTCCCCGTCTGGTCCCAGTCTCAGTCCTGGTTTCAGGCCTGGTCCTGGTCCCAGTCTCAATCCTGGTCTTGGTTCTGGTCTGGTCCCGGTCTGAGTAATAGTCTCAGTCCTGATCTTGTCCCGGTCTGGTCCCAGTCTCAGTCCCTGTCTCAGTCCCAGTCTGGTCTCAGTCTCGGTCCTGGTCTGGTCCCGGTTTGGTCCCAGTCTCAGTCTCTGTTTCAGGCCTGGTTCTGGTCCCGGTCACATTCCTGGTCTTAGTTCTGGTCTGGTCCCAGTCTCAGTGCCGGTCTCAGTCCTGATCTTGTCCTGGTCTGGTCCCGGTTTGGTCCCAGTCTCAGTCTCTGTTTCAGGCCTGGTTCTGGTCCCGGTCACATTCCTGGTCTTAGTTCTGGTCTGGTCCCAGTCTAAGTCCCGGTCTCAGTCCTGATCTTGTCCTGGTCTGGTCCCAGTCTCAGTGCCGGTCTCAGTCCTGGTCCTGGTCCTGGTCTCAGTCCTGATCACCCGTCTATGCAAACGCACCACTGGACCCATCGCTACACTCAGTCCTGGTTTAGACCTGTTTTAGTCCTGGTTCAAGTCCTGGTTCAGTCTGTATGTGGAGGAAAAGTCACAGAAACAGGACACTACCATTATCTTTTTTTTTTTTTTTTTTTCCCCATTATTCATTAAAACACAAAATCGAAAACTGAAAAAACAAATCATTATCAGTTTTTTTCTTTTTGGCTTTGGAGAAAAATAATGAAGAAAACTGATGGTTTTTAATTTTTAATTTTTGGTTTTGTTTTGAAAAACAAATGATGCACAGATTGTTCTAGATATTTTTGAGGTATTAAACCACCTGTAGTTGAATAAATGTGTATATAGAGCTGTTTAATGTCATACTGTGGAACATTTCATGCAGAACAGTGACATATCCATAGAAAAAAGTAGGTGACCCCAAACCAAAAAGTTACACAGAGCATCTTTAAAGATTTTTTTTTTCCCCCCTAAACATTTACTTCTTTATTTAATTTAAACTTTAAAAAAAATCACTCCACAAACAGCGGAATAATAAACAATCCATATCTGAAACTTATTTTGTCAAGCTCTTTGTCTCAATCCAATATTTACTCACTGCTCCAACTCTTGAGGGAAATAAGTGCAACCTGGCCTGATAAATGGCTCCCCACACTTGAGCTACAGTTTTGTTTCATAAACAGCTCGGAGCTCCTGCAGGGATCCAGGCTGAGAGACCCAAATCTCGGTCCATTTCACCGCCCGGTTTCTCCTAAACGCACAATCAGAAATTCAAAGTGTTTTATTCCACTAGAGCAGTTAGAAATATCCCAGAGGAGTCCATCCATCACAGAGGGCAGAGTGACAAGTGAGTATTTGGACTGAGGAGGTGTAGTATATGACAGATTGGATTGCTTTGACTATTATGAAGTCTATCACCGGTGCTGTCCTCTCGCATGCACTAACCGAGCACATACACACATACATACACACATACATACACATACATACACACATACACACGTGTCACAGAGAGAGGGAGAGACTACAGTGTCTTGATGAGACTGGCAATGCAGCGAGATGCTCTGAATGATAATCACAAAATTTCTAGATGCTTTTTCTTTTTGTAAATTCAGTGACCAGCACAAGTAATAATGTGCATAATTAGCTTGGCTTTCATTGACTGATTACTTCTGCATTGTCGTGGTCTGTCAGATCCACATTTTTTGTGAAACTCACTGAAGTAATTGCAATTCTAATTTTTCTGGGGCAAAGCGGTCCATCCGTGTGTAGATGTGGGGCTTTGAGATGGAGGGGAAAGATGAAGAGGAAGTCAGACCTCTTTTGAATTTGCTAAGATGTTCTTTAAATCCAGTCCTGTGCACTAATGCTGATTCTTCTCTTTGTATCAGACTAGGGATGTTATGAACACACTCACAATGTCAGACGCTGTGTTTTAGGCAAGGTAGTTCCTTGTGTGTCCTGAAGACATCCCTGAGAGCTTTCTGTAGGTCACACACACTGCTGATGCTGATGATGTCTGTTTGAAATGAATGTTCAGCTCATTTGACTTTGTCTCTGTCCCCCAGTGACCCAAAGTTCATCTGCCTGGCTCAGGAGTTTTCGGACTCTTTGTCTGGGCAGAGAGAGGAGTGTTCCTGCCTGCTCCAGCCCAGGAGGTGGTATTGGCTGTTTTACCAAAGGTTTTCGATAGCCTGTGGCAGTCTCCAGTGCATGCAGACTTGCCCAGCATGCCGTCCTCTGACATCAGCATCCAGGCCACTGGACTGACCCATCAGCGATGTAACTGAAGCTCTAGGAAGCATACTTCAGAGAGTGCATTACTTGGACTCCATGTCGGACCAAATGGTTCTGAAGATCATGGCAAGAACTCATCAAATGTTTTCCCATGAAGAACTGGAGGACTTGTGTGGTCCATCTGCCCCAGCCTGCTGGAGGCCATCACTGACCTGATGGTAGAAGAGGTCTGCTCTCTCTTCCCTTCTGAAACCGAGGAACATGAAGATCCCAGCACAGACCTGGAGTCTGCTACCCCTGTTCCTCCTCCTGAGGACATCGTTCAAAAAGCCTCCAAGAAACCAACAGAGGAAGCAGTGCTGCATGCCCACACTTCAGACCAGCTCACAGAGACTGTCCTCCCTGAGGTAGTCTCTTCTGAAGTCCTGTGTCAGTAATTGTTTTAACATTAACAAATTAACTAAACAGCCCTGCATATGTCCAATACTTTATTAATAAAAAACATAACAAATCACCAATACACAAATTCATTGTAGTGGTTTAGTCCAATATGTATGTCCCAGAGCGTACCGGCACCACCCACCACTATTTACAGCATAACTACTGCCTCGAACATTTTAGTTTGATGCTTGATTCAGTGTTTATCATAAATAGCATGTGCAACATTTTGGTCTGATGTGTCATCATGTTATAAATACTGTATAGTTCAAATGTTTTTTCATGACTTTTTCTTTTAGATTTAGGTTTTCTAAATCATTCGTGCATGTTTGAGTGATATTGTGATCTCTCTCTGACACTATATACAGCCTACATAACCAGGAAGCTCCTACCACACAGCCCCTCAGCCCCTCCCTGCTCAGCCCTCTCCTGGCAGAACAGCGAGCATCATAAAAAAAAAAAAACATGAGCTAATTAAACATTTGAATACTTTGTCAACACCTCAAATTTGCGGTAGAGCACATAATAATAATTACCGAAACACATTTGGCACCCTTTATTCGCGATTCTTAAAAGTCAAATCTAAAGAAGAAACTTTGTCAGATTGTCCCCATCACAAATAAGCTCTCTATAATGTGTCCATGACAAACAGATTTTCTTTAATCAGTTTTTTTTTTAATAAAACCTTGTGCAGAGAGACTTTTTAAAACATTTACATTAATGGTGGTTAATGGTTTGTATTCAAGCCCTTAATAAACATGCTTAAGACAGATTCATAAATACATTTACAAAGGCTTTATCACTATAAAGTTTATGAAGTGGTGCTGCAGTTAACCAATCTAAAGCACGGACTGCTTTTATAACCATGAATAATCATAGTATGAAAATGTACCTTTTTATTTCAAGCAGAGATAAAAGCCTCATCAAACAAACTTGTTAAAGTGTCATACAATGTACTTTTGTAACAGCATATATGCAATGTAGGCAAGGGAGCATCCGAAATGGAAAAAGTTAAGTAGTAATCAAGAATGGGCATGCAAGTGACTGGTATTAAAACTCAGTGAGCTCTAAATTTGAGAGAGGACCCCAAGAAAAAATATTGAAAGGCATCTCAGTAGTGCCACCTCAAAAATCGATTTAAATGGGGCTAATGGGAGCCTGATTACTTTAATGGTTGATTAGTCATGATTATTGAGATTAATTATTGCAGCCCTAAACAACATGAACACTTTTACAGAGGATGTGTTAACAATATGCTCTATGCCAAATCACATGTTGATTTGACAATGTGCTAACAATGTCTCGCAGCAGTAACCTGCGTCCTGTGGTGGAGCACAGTGGGTTTAACATAGTTGGTTTAGCACAGTTGGTAAGACAATAGGTTAGAAAGTGGGAAGTGCACTTTACACCATAATTCATTGCTAAATCTATCCTTTAGTCATAACCATATCTCAATTTAGGCCGAATTTGATGACAATTTGCACTTTCTGATTTGCGTCTTAATAAAATAGATAGATACATTTATACTAGAGCACTTGGAGCAGGGGAATTACTCTGATAGTTCTAACTCATACTGATGCTATTCCAATTAGAATCCTTTTTCAATCTGAGTTACTAGGGGATCGGTGTTAACAATCCCATACACATTCCTGTACACATAATATAAACAATAATTTGCAGAAATTAAAATGATCCACACTACTGAGAAATCATAATTAATTCCAGTCACATTTCTCACAGACACAGTCAAAACAAAGTCACAGAAGTTATGGTAGGAAGCGTCCTCTATAAAACTCGAAGACATGCTGAGAGGATGTGTTCTTTTGGAGAGGAAGTTCATTGTGAAAATTAGATGATTGCAAACACTAACCTGTTTCAAATCACCTACGCACAGTAAATGTGCTGTGTGAGTTGTGGAGGTGGTTTGAACAGTGTTTGGCAGGTGCAGACTTGTCCTCTTCCACATTAATAACCAGGCACCACTGTGTCCTCTGGTACTCTGTCTTTTCCTCATTTCCACATGACCAAAGGCAGAGTGCAGTGACTCACCACTGTCTCCACAGGTCCACCATCAGGAGACCCAGGAAGCTGTAACGCTCATGAAAATATGGTTTGCCTGCTGATTTTAGATCGTGAACAAATTGATTAAAGCAGTGAAAATGTTGCATCTGAATAACCACAAGTAAGGATAGAGAAGTGGGTGGAGATAGGGGCTAGGTGGACACTGAGGGCTCAAAATACAACTCTTGAGTTACAGGGAACATTGTTATAACTTTTCTGGTGGAGAGTCCGTCAAATGCGTTTTCCTTGGAGGTGTTATTGCTTTGTTTGGAATGTTTCACAGTATAATATTAAATCTTTCTATCCTCACTGAGACCAAACTAGATCAAGCTACAAGTCTGGTTTTTCTAGGTATTTTTCAGCTTTAAAACCACCTGTAATTGGATACATGTAAGCTATTTAATGCCATACTGTGGAACATTCCAGGCAGAGCAATGACACATCCATAGAAACAAAAAGGTGACAAAGCCCCAACCAAAAAGTGACATACTGCACTTTTAAATCTCATACAGGTCAAGTTGACATATACCCTCTTTTGCTGTTTTCCAAAGCCAATCAGTTGTTTCCAAAATTGACAAAACCTCAACAAAACAAGTCAATATTTTCATGAAAGCACATATCTTTCCTGACTGCTCTCTCCAGTCACCAGCTATTCTCTTTATTCACAGTCTATGGAGCTTTCTGACAGTGACAGTGTCTGGAGACAGGGTCACATCAGTCCGGCTCTGCTCTTGCGTAACGCCACAGCACATGACAGAGAAGGAGACTGTGCATATTTAAAACGCACCATCGTGAGTGTCAAATACAGGACCACTGCATCCTTGCTTTTCTGTCCCTATCACACAGATGCTCCGGTGGCTGAGGTGGTGGCCGGTTCAGGAGAGCTGATTAAATGTTTTTCTGTGTTTAAATTTAGTGTTATCCTGATGTGTAAACAGAACATTAAAGGGCCCATGTGATGCCATTTTCTGATTAAAGTTATACTCTTGTTTCCTCATCAAAAACAGACCTGGAGTTGTGTTCATTCACACATTTTGAACACACAAATATTTAAGATGACTTCTTCTCTCAAACAGAAAACGCTGTTCTGCCTTGTAATGTCATGTGGTAATACATAAAGTGCTCCACTGTGTTTTTAAACTCCATACACCTTTACTAGAATCATTTGGATCATTTCATTAGTGCAATTACCTCTCTCGTTATTGAACAAAAAGGTAAAAGGTAGCCATAAACTTGAAAACTATCACTATAAAATCACAACAGAGCATTTTGAGATTTGGAGATTTAGACAGATTAATAATAAAATGATGAAAGGATTACTCAAACGTGTGAATGAAACAAAACACAACTCCAGGTATGTTTTTGATGTGATAACTGAGTCAATGCTAGAGCTCACAAGAGGCTATTTAGTGTAATATAGGACCTTTAAATCTAATCAGTATTGTTTTTGTACAAGTATTTGGGATCTGACATTGCTCTGATCTCTCTCACTTGTACAGAGAGAAGAGTGACTTTGAGGTAAGCACTGAGGAATAGCAAATGTAGTGACGCAAGTCTCACCTCTCATGCAACGCAGCTCAACTGGAATAATATCTTGAAGCTTCAGTTCTTTTTATTACATCCTACAAGGTTGAAAAAAGAAGGGGAAAAGGAGCACTTTGCATAGATCCATAAAATTAGGCCTACTACGTAACAAACTGTATTTTATTGAAGTACCTTGGTTCCATGCAAAAATAGTCATTGTCGCTTAATTTTGTTGACAGATTAGAATTTTGTTGACAGATTGTGCAGATTGGGTTTATTCAGTCAGGATACAGTCAGTTTTTTGTTTTTTTTTTTGTTATTTTGGGCTATAAAACCACCTGTAATTGAAAAAATGTGGGTGGTGGTGTTTAATATCATACTATGGAACATTCCAGGCAGAGCAATGACAAGAGGTGACGGACTTCCAACCAAAAAGTTACATAATGCACCTTTAAAATTGGGTCTGCTTTTTGTAATTAGTGTGATGTGTAGTGTCTTGACTTGGGTTTCTCCTTCCAAACTGTGTTAATTATAAATGACTAAACAAAATCCTATACCAAGACCAGAGCAGTATAGCTACTTTTTTTTTTTTTTCCCCCCGTTGGTTGAAAAGTGATGACAGAAATTTACACTTCTGTTATTTTTGTCCCCCCTCCCTGCAGTGCCACCCCTCGTGCCCTCAGCCCGCCGTGCTGCTGCTGCTGCCCACTAGCACCAGGCTAATCATGACGTCTTTTCCAGCCTTCTCTGGGTTGGCCCCTTCGCCCCGTGCGCGCTCATGATGGGAATGCATTAGCTCTGATGTGTGGTGTACGGCGGTATGGACATGGCACAACAAGAGGGTGCCAGGGTGTTTGAACATGCCTAAGTGCTGCCAAAGGAAAAAAATATATATAGCAGAGGAGCCCTGAATAGTGACATTTTAACAGCTTGAAATTGCTCTGTTGGTTCGGGTGTCTTTATTTTGTGACTTGATAATTACAGCCTTTGAGAGACACGAATGTAAACAATTCACACAAATGCAGCTGCAATGACAGCTATTACAGATTGTGAAATGTTTTATCGTGTGTTTTATGGTCTATTTTCAATCCATTAGCCCTGGTTAGATGTTGTGTTTTTGATCTCGTTTAAATTTGTTGTATATAATGTATGCATTTTATGTATTGCATTTGAACTCGCCTAACTGTTGTTTACCTGTAATGAAATAGCGGTTTATTTTTCAGTTTAAAGCATTAGCCTTTAAAAGATTCTTCTTCTGAAAGTTCACACACATCACTTACTTAAAGTTACACTATGCAATTTTTGGTAGTGGGCAAGGGCGTAGGTTTGCATAGGGACGGTGGGTACAGGTCACAACCAATATTTGGGGAAGACAAAATAGTCCCTACCAGTATTTTCCATTTTATTTTAATAAACTAAAATATACATTTACATACAATATAACATTATAACATGCATTTATTCCCATATTATTCCAATTTAGTTCACATTTTTGTTCACATTTTGTTTATTAGACGTTCTGAGATGTATTCAGTGATATGATGACAGGGTTACCCCTGCCACTATTTCATTGGCTGCAACAGAGTGATGTCCTTTGGTGTGCCAAGAGCCTAAACTGGAGAAGTGACAGGACAGGGCCAGCACCTGAAGATGACGGCTTAAGCAGGCATGAGTGAAGACGCTGCACACCAAACTTTGAAAAACTTTTCAAAAGGAACTTACTTGGCTTCATCTTCTTTTAAACTTGACTTATAATGGAATGAAAAAGAGCAACTATCACCACAAGTGCACATCCCAGATGGGACCCTACTCGTGCACTGTGAGCAGCCGGACTCTATTGACAATATTCTATGGAAAAATGTACGAACATTACCTCAGAAATATCTCATCACCAACAAGCAAAAGGAAATCTGCTACAAACTTCCACATCGCTGTTATCCACTAAAGAATCATCGTAGAAGAGCAATGGACACAAACTGTACATTTTGTGAACTGAATGGGGGGCACAATCAAAATACATCACTTCATATTATCAAAGTCTGAACAATAATTTATCTTGATATCACGTGCCCCTGCACTGTAAGACTGTATTTTATGCTATGTGTTTTATACCATGTGGATAACACAACAGCCTGTTTGTTACATGTTGTGTGCAGCATGTTTAGTCTGCTAAAGGGCTGTTGAAAGTTGTTAATATTGTAGAAATAGACAAGAGTAGTGTGCGCTGTGGTCCAGGGCAGCTGTCAAACACAACCTGTCCCTGTGGCTGCCTGTGAGACAAGGTCATGAGCTCCATGTGATGTCCACCTCCTGCATCAGCATCATAAACAAGCAACTTTACAATGGAGGAGGCTATTGTGTGAGACTTTAAAATGCCACTTCTGTAGCTCCAGTAAAAATAATTTATTTGATATATAATGTCACAAATGATATATCAAATAAATCATTTTTACTGCAGCTAGAGAAGTATAAAAAGTGCATTGCAAAAAAGAAAAAAAGAAAAAAGAAAAAGAAAAATCTATGCTGCTATGGGACCAGACACAAAGACAAAAGAACTGGACATAATTTATAATAAAACAAATATAAATTCAATAATAATTCATTATTCTGAGTTTTTAAGTGGGGCACATGGAAAAAAACAAAACAAAAAACTCCCAAGATCATGGCGCAAGCTCTTGTCCCATCCCAAATTCAGGATCATGCAGTGTGTTTTGTTAGTTACAAAATAAAGATGATCTATATTGGATGATACGATTCTCAAGGATGCTCTTCCCATTGAAAATTCT
The DNA here is from genome assembly GCF_026225935.1 of Boleophthalmus pectinirostris. Lineage (NCBI taxonomy): Eukaryota > Metazoa > Chordata > Actinopteri > Gobiiformes > Gobiidae > Boleophthalmus > Boleophthalmus pectinirostris. The sequence goes on from NW_026571299.1 coordinate 36,003,718, forward strand.
CATTGCATTTGGCCTGTCAATCAGAGCACATCTATTTCTGTCTGTCTCTGAACCCCTGGGACTTGTGCTGTAAGAGAGAGCTCTGAATGTGTGACATCTACACAATAATCTCACTGCCTTTCTGTGGCTGACCCTTGGAGGATTCAGACCCACTTCTCCCCTATGAGCCTTTGTTCAAGTAACCCACACCAACATACAACTGGCCTTTCTCTGCATGGGAGCCAAAGTAAAATGGAACTCAATAATTTAGTACTTGAACATGACTTTGGTTTTTAGTTGCAGAATCCTGAATACTGTTACATGGTCCAGTAAGATAACTGTATTGTTAATACTTAGAATATTTTCACTTTAAGTTGCATTATACTGGTGTAAAAATGTGATATAGGATTAAAACTGCTTAAAGGTGCATTGTGTAGCTTTTGTGGCGAAGAGCCTGTCAAATACTTTTCTCTTTGGAGATGTTATTGCTTTGTCTGGAATGTTTCACAGTATGGCCCCTTTGTATCTTCATGGAAACCAAACCAGACCAAGTTACAGGTCAGATCTGTGGTGAGGAAACCCTGCTCACAGTCAGAATGCCTGTTTTGCTTGGCATTTTTAAGCTACAAAACCACCTGTAACCAGTGTTGAGGAGTAACAGATTACATGTACCGGAGTTACGTAATCAGAGTACAAATTATGAGTAACTGTATTCAGTTACAGTTACTGTTTCAGTGAGTGGTAATTGGATTACAGTTACTTTGTTGAAATAAATGGATTACATGGTGGTATTTTCCTGTTTTCACATTTTGGGCTAAACCAGGACTAAAACTAGGACTAAACCAGGACTAAACCAGGACTACACCAGGACTAAACCAGGACTAAACCAGGACTAAACCAGGACTACAGGACTAAATCATGCTGCGTGGACATGTCTCCTCTTATGATTTCCTGGTCTTTGCTTCTCTACAGCAAATCAAGTAATCCAAAGTATTCAGATTACATTACTCACTTTAAGTAATTTAATGAATTACATTACAAACTAGATTTTGGGGTATGTAATCTGTAATCTGTAGGGGAATACATTTTAAAAGTCACCTTCCACTGAATGTAACTGAATAAATGTAAGCTGTTTAATGTCATATTGTGGAACATTCCAGGCAGAACAATGACATGTCCATAGAAACAGGCAGGTAATGGAGCCCCAACATTAAAGCACCTTTAATGTTTATTACACCATCTTTTTGTATTTATTTATCAGTGAGAAAATGGAAAAACAAAACAAAACAAAGAAGGAATTCTAAAAAAACTCCAAATAAATAAGAATTTTGAAAAACTGTACCGGAATATGCATACTCAAAATACTACTGTTCTGAATTTGAATTTTTGGGTTTAGTTACTTCCCAACACTGATGTATTTTGGTGTGTGTATGTAATCTTGGAACAGTGTCACTACAGATGTTTACTATGATGTGTTGCAGTCAGCGTGTAGCAGATGTTGTCTTAATCCTCGTGACTCCAGTTGCAGCTCTTGTGTTATTTGCAGCCCTAAGCATCACGGACGTATCCTTTATTCGTTTTTAGCATAATCACTGTAGCCAGACTGAGGGCAAAAGCACACACTACAATGACCTGCAAAGCTCTTTAAAGCGTAAGTAAGAGCTGCTCAGTAAAAAGGTCTTGGGAGAGACGTGAATCATTAGTTTAGCTTGTGCATAGGTCTCATTTTTTAAAAGTATGTCACAGGGAATAATATGTAAAGGACAATATATAAGAATAATAAATAAATGCTACTTTTGAACACTAGAGGGCATTTTAACTCATATCCATCTTATGTCACTGGGTTTGTATGTGTATCACCCTATGGTTTAGTACAGGGGTGTCAAACTCATTTTGGTCCGAGGGCCGTATCCAACTGACTTTGATCCTAAAGGGGCCGGATCAGAAAACTCATGTCATATAAACCCCAAAAATAACAATAAGTTCAAATATTTGTGCAGAGAAACACAAATCTATTACAGAAATATTTTTTTAATTGATGAACTCTTTCTTTTACAAAATATTATAATATTATGAACAACCTGAAACTTAAAAAAAAAAATGCAATTTCAACACAAAGTTTTAACATTAACTTGGATGTAAATAGGAATAAGTCAATTTTTGTTGTAAAATCCTGCACTCGGCTCCACTTTTTCATTTTTCTGATGCGGGTGTCACGGTCAACAGTCAAAACGATCGTCCTTTAAGAGCGTTTGGAAAGAGACAAGTCTTCATTTGTGCTGCTCTGGTGGGAGGGGCCACGTACAGAGACACTGGAGACGCTGCTGTGATAAACACCACAGAAAATTAACAAGATTTTAATAGAAAATATAATAAAAATATTTTAGTAGAAAATCAGCCGAGGGCCAGATTAAAGGTCTTGGAGGGCCGGATCTGGCCCCCGGGCCGTATGTTTGACACCTGTGGTTTAGTACTTGGGAATGCTGTTATAACTAAATTAAGGATAAATGGATAGCATCGTTTATTTAATCAAGCCTGAACTGTCATACAATTAAATATAAAAAAAATAAAAAACTAATCTAATCTTGCAAAAATCATAGTAAGCAGTAGTTCACAAAATATCACTCTTATTACGTAAACCTCAAAGTTAAGGTTAAAGTACAGGGTTGGCTTCCTCAGGACTACCTCAGCTGGTGCATGTTTTGGTTGTTGATGTAATCCAGCTGACCTCAAGGCAAAAATGTTAAAAAATTGTAGCATAAACAAGAAGAGTGCAGTCTTTTCAATCTTTAAGCTGTGCGTCATTAACAAAGCCCCTGGTGCCACACAGATGGTCGGATGGTTACGCAGATTCTGCCATCTGAGGACAGTGTTTGACCTCTGACCCCCAAATCAACACCTAGTCCATTGCAGCTCAGAAAGTACACAGTAGCTTCTTCTCCATTGCATGTGGGTAACAATAACCTCACACAAGATCAATGGAGCATCTCATTTGGCCTGGCAGTTGGCACAGTCGGGGAGGTGTGTGTGCTGCTGGTTGAAGAGTCAGTGTAGAATCCAGGACTGACAGGGCACACTCCACGTCCAGTGCCAAACAACATGATGAAAAACCAAGTGACTCAAATCTGAAAGGTTATTATTGAAGCAGAAAAATGTCATTTGGCATGTTTTGATGAGTTTCTCGACCTTGCTTATCTCATACTGGGGGATGGCACACATAAAGAATCTTCAAGGTGTAAAAAAAAACAATGGTAAGTCATTTATAATGTTTTATGAGCTGTCCATTTTTTATATTAAGGGGTGTGATTTTGAGAATGCTAACATTTTAGTTTCACGATGAATATTTGTGCTCCAGTCACATGCAAACTCAAAATAGATAAAGCTGCAGATGATGTTATATTACAAATGATTAATCTAGATGACATGTTACCAGTTCATAACATGTTCTTAAAATTAATTAAAGCAATACTGCATGACTGAAGGTGGCACATCATCTAGTTAAAGAAGGAGATAGGTTTTATGCTGTAGTACAGAATATTATAGACAAAGGAACAACATTTCCATGACATGAAGCAGGTAGAGACTCTGCTCCAGCTAAGAGTCAGGTTTGTGGAGATGCAAGCCCATTCACAGTAAGGACACTGCATTCATATACATAACCATAATAATTGCATGTTTTGGGTGTATATTTTTAACCAGCATTAAAATTGAATGGGAAGGACCACACCGTCAACGCATCCGAGCAATCTACCTATTTCCTGATTCTTGGTGCAAGTGCTGGTGGCATGGTGGCCAGCTTCACAGCAGGAAGGTTCTGTTCTGGGTGGGTTTCTACCAAGCACTCTGGTTTCCCCCATCAACACAAAATCATGCACCAGGTACAATCCTCCATCTTAGGTAGTCCTGACTATGCCTGTCAACAAGACCATGGAGATGGGTCTCCGGGCACAAGACAAGAACAAATTTCCCTACAGGGACAATAAAGTGTACCTTAATCTAGGGCATGCATCCTGTAGTGTGTTAGCTTAGATGAAGCTAGACAATGATACAAGAAAGACACACTGATAGAAGAAACATACATGTTGGTGGCAATTGCACCAGGTTCAGACTGTACATTTGTGCTTTAACGTGCGACTGTGGTTTTGCAATTTTATGCACATAAACACTGTGGCTACCAGTGTGTTTGGCCCTAAAGCATGCATGGTTAAAAAGTTTCATTTGCAGATGTAGTAAGATGGAAAGATGAGGGATTTCTGTGCCAAGTTTGTTATCTGCAACAACATCCACTACAGGAAATAAATATTACAAATGGCGCCTCTTCAATAAGTGGGAATTAAATGTGTTAGGAGAGTAGATGTGAGCCATTGTTAGATTATATTTGAAAAGCAGCAGGTCACAGATGTTGTGTTTACATCAGTGGAAAACCTTTTATCATATAAAATATAGATCAGTGCTTCAGCCATATGTAGGGCTTTGTAAATATTTAATCAGATCACATGTTAATATTAACATAGAATCCTGTCGATTCCACAGGAGCTGAGTGCCTTTGGAGATGGCCCTGACACACTGTGGAGGCTGACATGTTTACTACTGGCATCCACAAACAGCTTTGATGCACAGTGAGAGGATTTTTGTTATTTACCTGTAGGCTTTCAGCTGCAATTCATAAAAAAGGAAAAAAAAAAAAAAAAAAAAAAAAAAGACAGTAGCAACTCTATTTATACAACTTATTCTTCCCCTGTAAAATGTATAGGTACACTGACTTTTGTAGTGGAGGGTCTGCTACCAACTAGTCTCCATGCGAAATGTTATTGCTCTCTCTGGAATGTTCCACAGTGTGCCATTAAACCTATTCATCTCTAGATTTCACAGCTTTACACATTATCAGCACTGCCTCATGTATATGTGGTATATATCTAAAAACAGCATTGTCAGCACCTGTCAAAGATAACTAGTGCATGTGTTGCTTTTATTGTAGCACTGCAGAGTTCTCTCCACAGAGTGTTTGGATGGTTGTGGGCTCTGACTCCAGTGCAGCCTGACTCATCCCACTCACCCACAGCTGTGAAACTGCAAAATACACAACAGCTCCCATGTGAGGATCCAGTAAAAGGAACTCTTTACTGGAGCAATACACTGTAAAGAGGGGTGCAAGTGAGGTAACACACAGGCCAGCTGTGCATACCTCATATGAACTTTAATATTTTTTTTCACTTAGGTAAGGTGTTCAAGAACACCGTTGCACAACTCTAAGTGAAAATCTCAGAGATAACTCTATTAATGCTGAGTGGCGCTGGTGAGATGCTGCTGCTTGGAGCCAGTCTGGTGTGTGTCCTTGGCAGAAGGGAAAGACCTCTGTCCTGATCCACTTCCTGGTGCTGCTGGCGCTGCCCACAGCCCAAATGTCAGTGCGGGCTTAGAGAGGACAGCTGTGGAGCATCTTGAATGTCTGTGTCATGTGGTGAAAACCCGTATGACATTCTTCCTTTCTCCTCCTCTTCTTCCATAAATCCAAACCTTTGTTTACAGCCCACCGTGGATCTGTGCAAGATACTGTTGTGCTTACCAATCCACACACCACGCTGTGTATGACATTCATCATTTATTGATGGCATGTATTTAATTGTAGCAGCAGAGTGCTTAGCCTCCCTGCTGTCCCACTGGGTGGGTCCATGGGGGAAGGCCGTCCCAGTGGGTGAGCACATTGGCTCAGCTCACCAGGTGCTCCTCTCTTGACTTTTACTGGTTGTGACACACAAATACAACCTGCAGGTTTTTCCCTCTCCTAGCCTTTTGGCATGATAGCATTTAACTGGCTCCAAGCTGCTAAGGAAGCCCAGAATAAAGAGTCATGTAACAGTCAGTTCAAATCGAACCCTGTCATGGAGGTCATAGAGCAGAATTTTTTTTATAAAATTCCACAGAATATTTACAGAGGGAGTATTAAACAAAAACCTACAGTATATTTTGAAAGCTTTCTACCATGTTATGATGTTCTTCCCTCATCACAACATACCTGAAGAGGTTTTCAGTGTCACAGTAGCTGAAGTTACTGTGCAATGCTCAGCCAAGCCTGCATCTCTCATGCTCCCACACAACAATTCTCCATAAATATTCAAACGCATGATACAAAACTGTACACAACAATGCTCCAAAGGGGGAGTGTCTTTGTGATGGGGGAGTATCTCATGATGATGGCATTGTAGTTTTGGCAGAAGCAGCCAAAAGCAAAAACATACCAAAGCAAATGAAACATGGTGATGTGGATGGAAGTGCTTGACCTTTTCTTTACGCAGAAGTATGGACTTTTCTGTCTTAAAATAAAGAGCAGAAGAAAGCACTTTAGGGGACACATTAGGGGATAGGAAATGGGAATGTAAATCAATCTGTAAACCTTGACCGATAGGACAATAACAGAATAGTGTTTCACTTTTTTCAATACTTTTCCTACACTTCTCAGCTGTGGAACTGTATCTATAGAGCCACAATGTTGTCAGTGACATGTTTGATAGACACGTGCTTCATATCATTAAACATGGAGATTCTTGTATGTGTTGTGATAATGCTATAATGATTTACTCTGTGAATATAAAAACAAGTGTAAACCCCACAAAGCTCCACAAATCCCTCTAAGTGTGCTCTGTGGACCACACTCTCATTTCACCTCTTACTCAGAATATATCCTTTTCTTGTCTAATCTTTATCTGCAGTGGGATTAATTTGCCCCTGTACAGCTGTGGATGGTTAATTTTAGCTTCAGGAGGTCAGAGGTCGAGCTGGTGGTCAGAAGACTTTCACGTGGCATTGTCATAGCAAACCTCACGATGTAGACATTAGTATGCATTCACTAATTGAGGTCAGGAGAGTTATGTCTACAAACTTTCAGAATATAGTCACATATTAAGTTTCTTTAGTCGTGGTTGATTACATAATGTCTGTTCATGTGCTCCTAGATTGTTTTTGTGCATTCATGCCTCGCCTGTCTGATACAGCTATCCCTATGACATGTATCCCAAACACTTGAGCAGGTCATTGAGGCGAACAGGCCACAACTTTGTACCAACAAGGTCACTAAAACCTCAGACGCGGGCTAGTTTTACATCCCTGATACATTTACACCTTTAGCACCTTGGTATGCTGCTCTAGCGGAATGGACTTGTTCAGACTATTGTTTTGTGGGGTCTAACATAAGATTTGTTTGCACAGTTTGTTAGTGTCACAGCAGGAAGTCAAGGACATGGACAAGTTGAGTTGCACAGTGCAATATAAGTGTAAATATCAGTGTAATCAGTCACTGCATGTCCTCTTCATGAAAAATACAATCCTTTGACAACTTCTGTCCCATCTCTAACATCCCCCTACTTGCAAAAATCCTTAAACATTCTTTTACTTCCCAACTGAAATAACACTTTCACTCCAATCAATATTTCCAATCCAATATTTATGGAAATGTTCAATCTTTTCGCACTCCCCACAGTACAGGAATTTCATCATTAAAATCACCAGTGACTGCCTTCTTACCTTAGATTCTGGTTTCCATCCTCCTCCTCCTTGACCTCTCTACTGCCTTCACCACATGCCTTGCACTCATGCCTCACAGCAAGAAGGTTCTGTGTTCGATCCCCGGGTCGCCTGGGTCTTTCTGTGTGGAGTTTGTATGTTTCTCACCGTGTCTGGATGGGTTTCCTCCGGGCGCTCCAGTTTCCCCCATCAACCCAAAACATGCTACAGGTCTCCAGAACAGTTGATAGTCAAGGTCAGTTAAATACAATCAATTCAATCACTGTGTGTCCTTAGGCAAGACACTTCACCCACATTGCCTAGTATGAAAGTAGTGTGTGCGTGAGTGATGGTGGTGGTCGGAGGGACTGTTGGCGCCGATTGGCATGGCAGCCGCGCTTCTGTCAGTGTGCCCCAGGGCAGCTGTGGCTACAATAGTAGTTTACCATCACCAGGTATGGAGTGAATGAATAATGCTGAATAATGCTCTGTAAAGTGACTTTGGGGACAAAAAATATCTGTGAAAAGCGTTATATAAATAAAGACTTACTAAAGACTTACTTCACCACTATAGACCACTTTGTACTCCACTATCTGCAGTACAGTTCTGTTCTCTCTAACCCTACAGATCACAGTACACATCTCCATCAACAACTGCAAATCCCACACCATCCCAGTCACCCGTGGAGTCCCTCAAGGCTCGGAGCTCGGCCCACCACTGTTTATTACGTACAGGCTCGGACTTACATCATTCACTGTCAGAGACTAAAATTCCACAGTTACGCCAGTGATACACAACTGTAAAAAAAAACAAATCATCACATCTGCTACGGTCTCCACCATCGCCAACTGCTGAGCAATAACATTCTGGATGACTACCAATTTTCTCAAACTAACAGGGCCCTCTAGACCTTTCTGACCTAATCCAGCCCCTCCTGTCACCACCTCCTCACTCCCAGACATAAATCATAGTACTGGACCTTGGGGGACAGAGCCTTCACCATTGTTGCCCCCAAACTCCACTATTCCACGTTGCATACAAAATCAAATTTACACTGTATTTTGGTAGAGGTGCTGTCTTTTTTTAAGCACTAAAAACCATCATTATCATCATGCATTACTATGAATATTTATTATTATTGGCAATTTGTTGACTATATTCTGTTTGTAATTCCTTGCGTGGTCTTGTTGAAAGAGCATCTTATACGGAGTCACTTGTATTGCACTCATTTGTGAAACCATAAACACATTTGTGCAAAGCAAAACCCTGAAACAAAATGGATTCTACTTGCACAGGCCCTGTAAGACACAGCCTATAAAGCTTTCAGCCACAGAATTACATTACCGCTGCTTCATTAACCTGTATCTCATAAACAGGGGCTTGTTTTTGCTCCTTTCTCTCACCAGGAGAAATGTAATTATGCCGAAGATGTATTATGTTGACATTAGCGAGCTTTATGTTTTGTAACAGAAGCTACTGTAAGATACACATTACATTTTTAACCTTTTTTTGTCACTAAGTCTTGTTAATTGTTAAACTAGCTGTATACATGGTGTATGCTGGGTGCTTAGGAAATAATATAAACTGAAACTGCAGTTAATTGATAGTGAACAAAATCTACTAATCATCTAGTTCAGTTCAGTTTCTGTCAGTTCAACTCAAGCAAGCATTTAGTTTAGACCTATAATTTAAAACAACTGAATAAATAAAGAGTAAAGATTTGAGATGCTGATGTAACATTTATTTTAAAAAAAGAAGAGGTGCAGTGCATGATGTTTGTGAGAGGGTTTCATCCTGCCCCTCCTACCCCTCCTTACCCTATTTGGTGTTTCCTGGGCGGATCCCAATCATGCACCTGCTGAGCTTGATACGCATCAACTAATCATCGCCTGCCTTAAAGGACCTGCTGACCTTCTCTCCAGTGCCGGATCGTTCTGTCATTCCAGTGGTGAACAACTCAGGCTTTTTGTGTGTTTTTCGAGCATTCTGAAGATTTTTTTGATTCTTACCTGTCTCTTTTGTCCGATCCCCAGTTCTTCCGTTTGGACCCAGCCTCATCCCGTTGCCACCTGTTCCGCAAGCCTCTGGTCAGCCTTCATCACCACATACTTCGCATCTGCAGCCGACCTCGACCCGTCCTGCCTCCCCTGGAACCTATCCCCCTTCCTAGTCTATTTTTGTTAATAAATACCTTTGTTTCTGCATATTTGGGTCCGACCAGTATTTCCTAACAGTTTGAACACACACACACATGCACACAAATAAAGAAAATGCATTTGGAGAGCAGACATCTGGTGGCCATTCTATCCTCCTGCTGGTGGTGTTCTAGATGCATCTCAATGTGAGCCATCTCCATTCTGAGTGTCTTTATATCCATTTCATAGCAGTATCTCACCTAATAGCAAGCTGACAGAAGCAGGCCAGTGTGACGTCTCATTTAGTATGCATCTCCCACCGTGAGGTCATCTGCAATCCAGTCATTTCACAGTACAGGCCAAAAGTGAATTTAACATCTATCATCTGTTGGTGCTTTAGAGATTCCAAAAAATCTTTTAGTCGAATGCGTGTTTTAGGGAGAGAACATATAGTTTAAACTCTGAAAACCTCTGCTGCACCCACACCTGGGACCTTCTTGTTGTGAGGTGAGACGACTTCCACCTCTTGCCAGTGTCCACTAACATGGTCCATAATGGTCCTTTGCCTTAGTGTGACCTAATGTATTTCCTCAGTTAGAAAACCTCCCTTTATGGAAAAAAAGATAAGCCCTTTTCTCAGTTGTTCTTTTTAAAGCAGCTTTCCAAATGTCATCACAATCTTCCTCTGTGATTTATAGCGTCCTGTCCCTGTGGCATGAAGACAAGGCTCCAGACTTCATTAGAGATTTCATGCTAAGTCTAACCTTGTCTCTCCTGGACTTGTTCACTGTCTCCATGCAACAGTCTTGGTCTAATTGCATTTAGCTGTTGGAGCAAATCCCATTTGGGACACTTAATGCATGTTTTCTATTAATCACCCATCTTTGCTTTCAAGCTCCTGAGCCCACCTGTGTATATTTAACCATAAATAACATGACAGATGCATCTATGTGTGCATCTATAAATACATATTCCTTTCAGTTCCCTTTCTTGTCAGAAAAGGTGACCTACATGAAAACAGTTCAAGTACCTTGTGTGGATTTAACAAGATTCTTAACAAGGTTAATGTTGTATATTTAAAAAACATTTGTCAAAGAGTACATTTATTAAAAGATAACTGCACAAATATTATAGTTAACTTATTTTATTGAAGTAGTTAACATCATCAGTGTTGCTTTTTTCTAGTTCGTTTTCCTTTTTGTCATTTATTCCCACACTATAGGAAGTGACATCACATGTTGACAGCGTGATTCAGACCCGCCTCTTGGAAATAAGGCGAGGGGAGAGGGCATGAGAGACACAGTAGAAGCTTCGGAGGCAGTGGAGAGATTGGCATGGCTGAGTGCAGCTCTGCTCTGCTCTGTGCACGACTGGATCCTTTCTCCACGACAACGCAGCTCTGACACGCGGCTGGACGACGGAGCTTTTTGTTCTCAGCATGTCGCGGGGCATCGGGAGACAGCCAGGGAATAAACAGGGGGGATAACCTTACTGCACACTTGAGCAATGTAGCGTGGGCTTCTCTCGTGTGTCATTTTACAGCGCCTGGCTTATCCATACGCACACTGGGACTCAGTGGAGGGATGCTGCCATGTTATTCTCGCCTTGGCATGCCTGATCTACATGTCTGCTTATCCTTTTGTGTCAGAGACCTTATAGTCTTTGTGGATCTGTGGCGTCGGGTCAACGGTGGCATAGTGTGTGGCTGACAGACCCCCTCCTCTCCCCTGTCCTTCGTGTGTGCCCCGGGCTCTCATCAGTCTGCTGGCTCTGTTTACGTCTCTCCCTCCCTCTCTCCGAGGGTCTGCTTCCTCCTGTGTCCCTGTCTGCTTCAGCCTGTTACATGATCTTCTAAAACACACACTTTGTACTATTACGCTCCCGAGCTCATTGTGGTTTGTTGTGGCATCATAATGCTTTTAACTCAGAATTGATCTCTTTCACCCCTCCACCCCCTTCCCTCTTGCCCTTTGACCCTTCCCTCTTGTGTGTCACCCGGCTTACCCTGAGTATTCTGTGGATCCTTGCCCTAAACCCACCCTTCCCCCAGTCTTCGTGCCCCTGACCATGTTGCCATGCGTCCGCTGGCTGCGGCTGATCCTCCTCTCTCTGTCCTCTGTGTTCTGGTCACGGGCAGACAACTGCCCCTCCAGCTGCTTGTGCCCAGACCCCCACACTGTGGACTGCAGTGGCCGTGGACTGACCCGTCTTCCTGAGGAGATCCCACTGGATGTCCGCCGTCTTTTACTGGCTGATAACTGGATCCCACGCATCCCCTCGGACTTTCTAGTTCTGTACAGTGACTTGGTTTATTTGGACCTCCGGAACAACACCCTGTCCCAGATTGAACCTGGGACCTTAAGCACATCCTCCAGGCTGGTCTTCCTGGACTTAGGTAGTAATAATTTGACTGAAATCCCTAAAGGCACCTTTGGGGAGTCCCGTAGCTTGATCAAACTCCGTCTAGGCAACAACCCTTATCTGAGCATGGTCAGTGAGGACGCTTTCTCTGGCCTCACCTCTTTAAGAGAACTCGAACTGGAGCGTAATGCATTATCCACCCTAAAGGTGGGGGCACTGAGCCAGCTGCCCTCCCTGAGAGTGGTTAGACTAGAGGGCAACCCTTGGGTTTGTAACTGCAACTTTGCAAACCTGTTCACCTGGCTCATGGAAAACAGCCATAAACTTCCTAATGGTGAGTATTCACGTCTTCTTTTCTCGTGCTCCATCTTTGACCATAAACACAGCACATCACCATAACACACTGGTTTATTTATATTGCCCTGTAGCTGAGGGAACCCCCTCCCTCGATCCTCTGTGCTAATTCTGTCCCTTTCTTCCTCCGCCCCCTCAACACATTATGTGTGAGGCTCAGAGTAACATGAGACAATGGCACTTGTTTCAAAACAAATTGCTTTAATAATTTGAATTGTTTTATAATTACGACTGAGTCACTGTGTCAATATGCAACTGTGCCATCAATGATATCAGCGAGACTGCATCTCACGCCATTATTTCAGACAGTACAAAGTAAACCTTGACCTTCATGTAGTTAATGTCTAATCGATTCATGTGGTGTACTTCTATTTATACACTCCACACGCATACAGACGTAGTGCACCTTGTAATTGAGCAACATTATGGATTTCCTGTCATCCACACACTCCTGTTCTTTTTTCATTGAAGGCCAAACATACACTACTCGGTCCAAATGGTAAAATAAGGTCACACAGGGGCAGTTAATATACTCACATCTTACAATGTGAGACTAAATGATTGCTGTTATTGGCATCAACCAGCTGATATTCAGTAATAACACGGCAACAACTGCAAAAGCTATTTTGTGGATATATTTTTATTAGATTTTTTTAAAGCCAGGCATTTACCAATGACTGCTGAAGTTATATAGTTTTGATTTATATTTTCTGACTTCTCCTCCTTATAATAGTGGACAACAGAATATCTCAAATTTGCCTCTTCAAGATGATATCATGAGCTTTTAACTTGAGGTTCTTTTCTTCAACAGTAACCAAGTGTTTTACTGAAGGTCATTCATGTGTGCATTGCATCTCTACAAGTGTCCTTAGACACACAGAGGACACAGAGAATGGCGAGCAGCACGTGGAGCTGAGGAGGCTAAAATAAACAAACCTGCCAATTCAGCCACAGACTGAAGAGCCTCACGCTGTTATCAAGTTCAGATCGGTGAAGGCTTGTTTGGCACTGCTTTCAGTTTAATTTACTGATCAAAGAAGAGGAGTGAGCTCTAGGCATGACAAACATGACAAGGAGCTCATAACTCTCTTTATACCTGACATCATCAAACTAGCATGGATGTGGTGCATATTTCTCAAGGTTGTTTGGGGTTGTAAAGTTTTAAGAGATGCTAGTATTTGCCTCAAACATAGAAATTCATTTTTTTATTTTGTTCCCTAAAATATATATCCATTTTGGTTTTACTGGATGTTTTATTCCATCTGTGATGTTGTTAATAAAATTCTTCCAAAATGACAGCTTGCTTTGCAGTTTGAACATTTAGGCCATGCTTTTGATATTTTTCACATTTTCCTGCGTGTACCGGCCCCAGATAAGGACAAGATTGGACCTAGGAGGAGGTTAACTTGATAGACTGGTGAGAATTTTTCATTTCCCCCTAGCAAAGAACTCTGAATGCATTAATCATGTGTTCTAAGTGTCAACTGCACCAGTCGTAATGAATAGCATTAGCTGTGCTAGCCAGGCACACATCAACAACAAAGATGAAGCAAAAAGCCGAGCCAAGCTTCTGCTGTGGCTGCCAACTGGCCCCACACATCACCAAATGTAAGTCCCTGGTTCATATGGGCTGCAGTGAGACCCTGGAAAAAACTACACTTCAGGGTGAACTATGTACATACATTACCAGTGAAAAGTTTGGACAGACTATTTTTGATTTTTTTATTGTTTTGTTATTTTTATGAATATTTCCATAATAGATTTCTGCTGAAGGCATCAAAACCATTAATAAACACATATGGTATATAATAAACAAAAATGTGTTAAAAATATGTTGTATTGTAGATTTGTCAAAATAGCCACACTGTGCTTTGATCACCGCTGCACACTGTTCTCAACAGCAAACCCTGACACATCAGTGAAGTGAAAACCATTTCAGGTGACTTCATCATGAAGCTCACTGAGAGAAGGTCAAGGGTTTGCAGCACTGTCATTAAAGCAAAGGATGGAGGAACCTGAAACTAAAATATAAAACATAAATAGAGATACATTTAAAATATATATATATAATTCCATACATCTTGCTACACGTATTTGATGTCTTCAGGATGTCTACAATGTAGAAAGTAGTAGACATAAAGAAAAACATTAAATGGGAAGGTATGTCTGCACTTTACTATACAACATTGTTCAATTCAAATCTTTATTGTGGACACGAGGCCCATTATTCAAGCAGTCTCTACATTAATGTGTGTAATACCAAACGTTTTGGAGTAATAACTGTAAATAGAGTAAATGGAAATGACTGTGATACTCTAATATTATTGTCTTCATATACTTCAGTTTTATGAACCATTACACTGGAAGAGTGTAACACTGATGTATTTAGCGTTGGTCTCCATTATAGCCGCTTGATAACACAGTGCCGTTCCCTGCTCTCCTCTTAGTTCTCATCATATCATCCTTACATTTGACCGTAGTATTTTTGACGGTTTATCTGTGTGTTATGTAAACCCAGTGAAGCCGTAGTGGATACGCAGCGTGGTCTCACACATGGGTCTGCCGTGGTGCCAGACCTCATTAACATAATGAGAGAGCTCAGATCTCAGCCACTGACCTATTCTGTGTGCGACTGCGTTTTACACAGTTACACAATAACAGACGGACTCTCATTAGTGGATTAAGCTTGTTTGATACACTCTTCAGTATTTATCTCCATAACTGTGAGGCCATCTATGTGCTGTTATATGTGATGAAGAGCAGGAACCAGCAAGGCAGATATTGATTGTTGGTTTAGTGCAGCTCGATAGGCCATTAGTAGTTTGTTAATTTGCTAACTCAAAATGAAGAGAGAACAATAAATGAGAGGTTATTGATTGACTGCTTATGATGGATGAGGGACTAAGTGTCTCCAAGGAGATGTAATTGCCTGAAATGTTCCACAGTATGGCATTAAACTTATTTATCGTCAAGTAGACAAGCAAGTGGCGCCACCAGGTTAAGTTACAGGGGAGCTCACTTACAGTAGAATACTTTTTTGAGCATTAAAAAGAACTGTACTTGAATGAAAATAGATACATAACAATAAATGCATGTGAAATGTGTTTGTCTTACGCTTGTGAAGCATCTTTGAGTAACGTGAAAAGTGTTATCTGAAACCGATACAATCATCTAATAATGTACTTGTGTTTTTCATAACATCTGATTTGATTAAATTATTTAACTTTTCAATAGTTTTACTTCAACAAGACACAATTTAACCAATATTGACTTCAGATCTGAAATGCAAAAAATAACCAAATGCAAATGTGTTTACCTGCCTGTCTGTCTGCGCTGTGTGAGACTGCCACAGCAGAGCTTGCTCCAAACCCAATTCCCCTTCCATTTTTCACTTCTTGATTTCCCTGGTGATTTGAAGTTCGCCAAACAGTGCACTGGCTGTTTGCATAACTTTGATTACTTGCAGGTCAGCACCAAGAAACTCTCTTCTAGTCTCTCTTCTGTCTGCGATATTTGCATAATATATTTTGACTTTATTCAGTTATTTATACTTCCTAGAAAGTGTAGATACTGAATATAATCTGTTGGATGTTTTTGTTTTTAGATTTTTCTCCAAATTATAAAGTTTCAGCCATAAACGTACTTCTTACAGATGTACTAAAATTTCGGTGCTCTCCATGTCTGTAATGTTATGTGGTATGGCATTAAACGTTAACGTGGAGACAAGTAGGTGATGCCCTCAACTCAGGTCAAGTTACGCGTCAGATCTATGGAGAGGCGAGCCCACTCATAGTAAACGCAAATGTTCTTTTTTTTTTAATTAGAAATAGAAACATCTGCAATGGTATAAATATGAATAAATTTATGCCATATTATGGAACACCCCAGGCAAACATTACTATCTCCATGGAAACAAGCCGGTTGAACACTCTCCACTGGAAAAGTGACTTAGTGCACCTGTAAGTAGAAGCATTTAATTGTCCTGGTGCACTTTTTTAGCTACCCATCAGCTTCATACATGTTTTACTGTGCGGATGAGTGTAAACATGATCCACGGCTGTCTCCAGTGCTCTTGGGTTAAGGATGAACAAAGACGATGTATAATTCAGACTGACAGCTCTCTGTGGCACACCGTCCAGGGTAATAGGACCCACAGTTGCCTACAGGCCAGAGCGCTCTGCCCTCCATAAGAAACCACAATGTGTTGTGACTGTGCTATCAACACTGACCCAAGCAGTTTCACTACAGAGTTCATGTGACAAGTTCAAAGTCAGTATTTTTGTTTCGCTTCCTATCCTGTTCCAGACCCTCAGAGACCTGTTAGTGTGTAAGCTAATCTGAGGCCATTGACGCGTGTAGCATAGCCCACATGCTCCCGCTGCCTGACATGACATTATTGTCTTTGTCTATCTTTACTTACCCGCAGGCTTGGCATGAGAATATATCCAGTCCATTAACACTGGGCTGACACCTTCTTTTATCTTGGCCTAATTTAATCTTTATTTAACATTGGGTTAGAGCTGTTCGAAGAAGGCTAGTGCAAGAGGGTGCAGTATTTCTGAGAATGATTATGTACAAAGGCACCAAAATAATCTACATTTGTATCAGGGAATTGTTATACCAGCATTTCACAAGGCTTTACCATCTTCAAAATCGTACTTGGTCCTGTTTCTTTTCGATTGTCGGGCACTAGGTTTCTAGAGCAGTGCTTCTTAGCCAGGGGTAAGGGGGAATCTTAAGTCAATCTTTACATTTTTAACAACGATAGATGAGTTTTGGATATCAATATCATTAAAACAAGAAAACATAGTAGTTGTAATTGATTCTAAGCAAATGTATAAGTTGCCTAGTGCCCATCCTTACTTTCAGTTCAAAGGGTCTAAGCAAGTTTATATAAAGTTCATAATATGAAATACAAATACAGTAATAAATAAAGACAGATAATCTAGCTCCTTTCTAGTCTAGTGAAAGCTTTTTTGGAACTCGAAGCACACGTCGTTACAGTGCTCAGTTTGATTCACTGTTGTGTAGCAGAGACTGTGTGTAGTGGTTGAGTGGCTGCATAAAGCACTTTGATCATAACGCACAGAGGGTCATTCATTATAATCATTAAAGCAGAATACATTCACTGGTTTGATTTTATGTAGAGGAAAGAGCTTTGTGAGTGTGCGTTTGGAGTCCATGTTGAGTGTGATGTCAGGGAGAGGGAGCAGGAGGATTCCCCCTCGATGACTCACCCCCCCTCCCCCTCTGTCACATGTGCTTTCGTCACTGTGCAGCCCGATCACACGTTCACCGCTCTCCTCCTCTGAAACCTCCAGAATCACAACACAGCACAGACTCTAAAGCTGATCTGCTCAGACACAAATGTGGAACGTAGAATATAAGCAGGCTGAAAAGAAAGCAAGACATTCACGAGACAGAATGAATCAAAAGGAAAGAGTCAAATGCAACCTAAGAAACAGTCAAGTCATGTTCATTAGGAATGCTTTGATACAGCTTTTATGTTCTGATACTGATGCCAATACTTCGATTCCATATCTGCCAATAACTGATATCAATTGATAACAGTGCAGAAACTGAAAATAAACACCAACTGCATATGGGAAACTATTATCTTTATCTGTTTTGTATTTATACTTCCTGGAAAGTGTAGGTACAGAATATGATCTGTTGGATGTTTTTTTGTGATTTATCTCCAAATGACGACGTTTCAGCCATAAGTGTACTTCTTATAGATGTACTAAAATATCTGTGCTTGTCTCCATGTCTGGAATGTCATGTTATCTGTTTCTATGGAGACAAGCAGGTGTCTATACTATGGCTTTAAGTATCTGCCGATAACCGATATCAAGAGATACCAGTGCAGGAACTGAAAATATAATTTATTTCCTTGAAACACAAATGGGATATGGGAAGCAATTATCTTTATCTGGTTTGTAACTTACTTATATAATAATTACAGAACAGATTTTAAAAAGTTCCATATTACAAGGTCAATTTACTAGTATATTCCAAAGTGGGATATGGACTGAACAGACATCTTGGAAGCTGATATCCAATCCATTAACATTTTCATTATCCACCCTGATATCCAATACAGCATCGTATCAGTGCATTCCTAAAGTTAATCCTAATGTGACATAACAAGGGGATCTGGAGGTCCTGCCACAGAACTTTTTCAACAAAATGTCCCCAAATGGTTATTCAAGTTAACTTTACAACTTGTTCTATCAAGGCCTTTTGATACTTTGAACAACAGTGACATGAACTTTAACTTGATAGGTCCACAGAGGGCACATTGTGGAGATATTACTTGGGCCTCTCCTGGTGCAGGGATCAATGTGGACAGACAGTGAGGTGTTGAAGGAGGGGGAGATACAAGCCTCCAATATCAGTCTGTCACTACAAGCTCGATCAATCACAGGAGCAGACAGCAGAGAGCCTCTCCCTCCACTGGCTGTAATCCCAAAAGTAATCCATCAAGTGTCCACGCTGCATCGTAACATAGCTGCACCAACGCAGGGACATGATTTGTGCCCCACTCCTCACTATAGCACTCTCTCCCAGACACACATTAGCAATCATTACGCTGTCCAGGAGTCCTTTAAAGAATACGAGGTCTACATTTATAGTGCACTTACAGTATATATATATACTTAACCCATTCAGTGGAATTGATTAACCTTATCTAAAAGGAAGCTTCATGATTAAGGACTGGCTATTTAAACATTCAATAATATTTCAAAACATTTTTAAATTTACCATTTTCAAAACATTTTTGAAAATGGTAAATTACAAAAAAGTATGCTCCCTGGTGAGGTCAGATTTGCTTCATGTTTTTGTTCAAGACAAAGACAGAAAATGAAAAACTAAACTAAAATGCATCATGTTGTATTGCTTCATACACAGTTCATCAGCACTGTTCTTCATTAGGAATATTAAATGTAATATCATGGCTTTTTATACTTTGTAATATACATATTAAAATTCTACATTCATTTTCTGCTTGTATTTTTTCTGCTTATATTATGACATTGATGAGAGAACAGTCAACAACATCAATTTACAGGAATAACCTTTTTTTCCAATTCTAGATTAATCAATGGGTGTATCCATAGTAAATCTCCAAAACTACTTCACAAAGTCACCTACATCACTGTAGATTTTCTGTGTCACTTTTAGCGGTGTGCACATTATTAAAGCCGCTATGTTTGATCAAGATAAACTCTGTGCAGGGGCCATGTGTTCACCTGGATCATGTCACTTACAAACTGTTTTATCAAACCTCAGGCAGGAGCAGAGGCCTGTTGAAAAGCCCCAACCTCAAAGAGGGCTATGCCATACTCAATGTTGTTTGAATTTAAGTATGAGCTATTTATCTTCTACACAAACAAACATGACAGGGACTAAAATATACTGGATTTCCAAATGTATTCAGTGTTGACTTTGTTTTGACGGTGTTCAGTAAAGACACAAAAGGTTAGCCTTGTGTTTTCAGTGCAATTAATGGAGCTTTATCTTTGTCTGCCGTCTTGGACCAGTGTGACATGCTTTGTATTGATTATTTATACATGCAAATCAATGCTACACTGTAGCTTTAATAGTTTAGTCAATCATTTGTGATGGTGTACCCAAATCTATGTTCTTGATTTGATCAATCTATTTTGTCCTTTGTGATTGATTAACCTTGAGCAGTCAGGTATTTGTGAGTGCACAAACCCAGTGAACCAAAACAACAATTTTAATGAAAATCCTGACTATTTTCTTTTTGGAAAAAGTCCAGAGGGTAAGTGCTTTGTCCAATTGTGTATGTGAAGGACGTGCTTTTTTCTTTCTGGATGTAATCAAAGCATCATTTTTGGATTGTTCTGCTGCTCTGAGCTTCGAACAATCAGCTTGAAGTATCTGTTTGTCCTGATCACTTTCAGCAAGAGTGTCCCAGATTAATAATGTGTACTCAGTTCAATTCAGAGTGCCACACATTAGTTATTAACCTCTGCTGTGCAAATAAAACAATTATTATAATATATTGTTTCTAAAATCTAATTTGGAGGTTTAATGGATGGCACGTTTCTTGGATTGTTCTTTGTGTATACTCAGACTTATTGTACATATATTCCTGTTCACTGTAACAACTAACTGACCTAGTACAAATGATGATGGCCTTATGTAACCCAGTCTCAGGTTGAGGCTGGACCCTGTGCTGGACATGCCTCTGCAGTCCGAGTGATACAGTATCTGCAGCTGTCCAACTGTTAAGAGGAATGTGAGAGTGTGTGGATTGTATTTGGGATTCGTATTACCAAATTTATCAAGCCAAGAGTTTGGTTACTGAGTTAATGAATAGTCCAGAGAGTCAAATGAAAACTATTTCCATCCTATCACTAATTTACAGAACTTTTCCACTATCACTTAACATGGTTTCAAGCCTTCTTACACATGCTTGTGAAAGGGCCAGGTACTTCACTCATTTAGCTCTAGCCAAAGGTAAAGTAACAGGCAGATAATAACCTACAGTCAGTATTGTGGAGACCCATACCGGACTTTGATGTGTTTAAGTGGATTTGCATTTACAGTGAAAATACCCACATTACAAGGTTTCATCTCACCCCAGTGCCCACCTACTCTCACTGTAAGCCTAGGTACTCTGAATCAATGGAGGTTAATGTTTATGTAATGTCAATCATGTCTTGCTGTAGATATGTAGTTAAAAAAACAAATATACAAACATACAATTAATATGAAAATGTTTCAATATAGTGTATAAGCATATTGTTAAGAATGACTGTATATTCCAGACAGTAGTAAAAGTAACCCCTTAAATCTTCGGGGAACTGAGTAATTCTATTGATATCCAAATGTTTACTTACTACATTTACATGCACTCCAGAAAAGTAACCGACATTGTCCACTTTAATCTTTTTCTTTTAAAATGCACGAAAACACAGGAAATGATTTAGGTCCCAATAAAGTATAAAGACTGTATGTACTTGGATGACTACTGCGTGTAACAGCGCAGCCTGATTTATAATACCTCGTGCCTAGGAGAGGCATTCAAGCGCACAGGGTATGAAAACGCCAGGAAAATACTAGACATGCGTTGAATGTGTACCCACTCATTTTACATCAGTAGCAATGACAAGCAACAATCCCTCCATTGCACACCAGCGCTGTTTCATCATTGTTTTGGTCCGCTAGATGAAAATTACCAGAGCTTCACTGTCTTTATTTGTGCTGCAGAGAGCAAATAACTCATGAGTAATGCAGTTCCTAGTATGCCTGAAAATCAAATGCTCAAAATAAATGAGATGTAGCTTATCTATTTCTACCAAGAGTGTGGCTATAAGCATGATTTTTATGAGTAATTCAGTTCTTCTCGAAGAGTAGGTCTGACAGATTTTGAGGCAAAGACTATTTGCATTTGGTTGTAGTTCCCTATGTGTATAAACCTTGTGTTTCAGCTTCACTTGAGTCTATTTGCTCACTCATAAAATTAATTCCTCAGAAGACTTGACTTTGTTAACTATGCTGAGTTTTGCACTTTGACTTTAAAAATGACCATATACAGGATCCCCCACTGATCTTATTTTTGTTCATGAGTCACTAAAAGACTTGTACCCTTGAAATCCAATAAACGTACGTCACTGTCCTTTTCCATAGATACAATAAACCCAGTGTCTGTAAGGAGTCCGAGACAAAGCAGATTTATGATGCTCTCAATCGGAGATGAGTCTGGTCAAGGTGCCCCTGTCACAGCCACTACGCTTCACTGACACATGACTACACTTTTAAAATGCAAAACACAGCCACTTTTATGCCAATGCTACTTTTCTGACAGTTTAATTTTAATGTGCATTTTATTCGCTGACTTGGTTGGAATTTGTCTTTCTGTCAGAGCTGGTGTGTTTGTGAGACCCTCCTCTGCTTCACAGCGAGCAGCAGCGGTCTGGGGGCGGTGCTCTGTGTACACAATGCAATTTCAACTATGAAGACTTATGATCGACCTTGCAGTTATTAAATCAGCCTCCACTCTTGGACGGGGAAAAAAACAACATAGCCTGAGTGA
This sequence comes from Boleophthalmus pectinirostris, assembly GCF_026225935.1. Lineage (NCBI taxonomy): Eukaryota > Metazoa > Chordata > Actinopteri > Gobiiformes > Gobiidae > Boleophthalmus > Boleophthalmus pectinirostris. The sequence goes on from NW_026571299.1 coordinate 36,026,117, forward strand.
ATTTAGATTTGGTTTGTAATTTTAACAGTTGCATAGACTGCTGGAGAGTGATTGGATATACTGTACTCTTAAAATGTCAGATAACTTTGAAATATATATAAAAAATGAATTGTTATGTTATGACTTTTATGGAAGACAAATCTAGAAGACTCTACTTCAGTGTTTTCTCTAATTTTCTCAACAACGCCCTGATTCATCAGCCGGTTTCACTTCATTGAAACCGTCTGACCTTGCAGCATTAGGATTAGTTCGCTCAACAGTAGGCAGGTACTTTTTTTTATTTAACCAATCACTGCTATTTGGTCGTGATGTATTTACTGCGCCAAATTCCATAGGAAGAAGGGCAATAACATCTTTCCCGCTGATAAAATTCACCAAACATTATCTTTGTTCCGGCTTTAAATTCTCAGTCTTGGGAATCGTTGCCAACACAGAATGTATGGCTTCATCTAGATCCGTCTTGACCGCTTTGTTTACTCTTGTGCTTTACCACAAAAGGGACCCAGTCATCTCTTCACAGCTCTTCGCTCATTGGCCGGTGCGCGTCTACAATTTCCAGGGTTCTTGCAAACCGTTTAGTGTTCTGATTCCTGACCTAGTCGCTGGAGAGAAATTAAATTGAGCAGAGGCACTTGGTGCCAGCCTGGCTAACTAACTACCACCTCAGATAATAAGTTGCTTTCCAAGGACCACCAGATCTGTTCACAAGTTAATCAGGCCTAAATTAAGGTTACATATGGTCTTAAAAGAGACTAAACCTGCAGATAGGGTGATTCTTCATGACGATCAACACAAAGTAATACAGTAAACCCAATATGCCAATGCTTGTATAAATACTCAAAGTGTAGAGGGCACCTTCTACCACTACATGTACCACAGTTTGAGAAACACTGCTCTAGTCTTTGAGTATATTGCTGTTAAAGTGGTAACACATTTTTGCTGGGGTACCTGATTTTTAAAACATGAGAAGAGAAGAGCTCTCATAAAGCAGTTGTGTTAGCCATTAGAACTACTTCTTCATCCAGAGAAATGGAGCAGGTTGGAACACCAAAGGACAGCCAATCTGCTCTCATCCCCAAGTGTGTGATATTTACCCACATGGATCTCTTTTACAGGTTTACAATCCAAAAAATGTTGCATAATAACAGGCTAGATCTGTGGAGAGGCAACACCATTCAAAGAGAGAATGATTGTAATTTTGAGCAATAGAAACACCCGTAATGAATAAATACAAGATAGATGTGGTTAATGTCATACCATGGAACATTCCAGGCACAGCAATAACATCTCCATGGTGACAAGCAGATAACAGACCCCCCCCACCAGAAAAGTTGTACAATGCACCTTTAAGGGGTGAAAAACAAAATGTATTCATTAAAAGTTGGATAATTCAGCCTTAACTCAACCGTACAACCAAAAATGGCAAAATCTTCACACAGTTTTTCCTCAAACCAATTTCCATTTTCTTTCAAGACAATCCTCTATACTTTAATGACACATTTTTGTTTGTGCAGGGGTTGAAGGAATGGAGTGCTCCCTGCCGATGGATGGGCGGCGCGTGTCCCTCACACAGCTCTCTAAAGACAGTTTCCGAGAGTGTCAGGCCACTCTGACTCTCACAGACCTGCTCATCATCATCTTCTCTGGCATCTCCGTCTCCGTGGTGGCCATCATGACCAGCTTCTTCCTGGCTTCTACTGTTCACTGCTTCCAACGCTGGAGTAAAGGAACCAAGGGTGACGAAGAGGAAAGTGAGGAGTGAGATATTCTGCAGAACTGTTTTTAATACTTTAAAGCTGCAGCAGTCACTTATCTGAGCACTGTTCCCTGTTAGGATTTACACTGGAATGGTTATGTTCTGAAGGCTAAAATATGGTCAAAGAGAGAGCAGGGGGTGACTTATAGCTATTATAAAGGTTAGGCAGATCACGCTCTGCTGGAGACTCATTGTACACTCTCATTTACGACCAGGCGTCTTGGGTTGTGGCTCTCTGTAATAAATAGGTCTAGATTAATGTAATGGGACTGCCAGTGCTATAGGGACAGTCAAATAGTGTAGTCCAAGAGCAGATGTGTTAGTCTTAGAAGTTCCACAGTGGGAGTCTCAAACCCCAAAAATTAGTGCTGCTTTGTAAAGCGAGAAATTACCTCTGAAATCAACTGCCGAAATGTGGACGTATCCTGCCATATGTCTCTTTTGAATATCAATATATTGGTGGTTAGTGGTTAACAAGCACCATAGAAGTTAAAAAAGCACATTTCCAACAGTTTGGGTAAGGAATGGTTTAGATTGCTAGTGTTTTCCAATGGGCCTGGGCAGATATCATGTCAAACAAAGTCACTGAAACATTGGCCCATTCACAGACGCAACAAACTGGGCAGGATTCAGAGCCTTTTTAGCAATTCACTTCTCTTGTTCTAACCTAACCTGTGCCATACCAGCCTGGTGGAAATGTGTCCTTTCCTTCTCTCCTCTCTACTAAATAAAACTGTTGACTACAGTAACAGTGTACTGTAGTTTAGCCAGCTACTGTTTTCAGTATGCATTACACTTTCATAACTCATTGTGTACAATCAGCATATACTATATTAGAATGACTGCAGATTGTTTGATTCACTAAAATGTCTAGAAAAGAATATACATATTGTCAGCAATATAATCTTAAAATGGTGGAAATATAGTTGATATGTAACTACTGTGTCAAATAATGCACTTTAAATGATTCACGTAACTCGGGTGAGCTCCTCCATGTGAACTGTTTGCCAAAGAGAGGGGCTTGGTAAGACGCTGTTGTGACCGATCCTCACAGTGGGACTGCATTATGGCCAAATGCTGGTCTTCAAACTGTACTCAGTTGAACTCCAAAGATTTATTTTACATTTCATGATCAATGTAGCTGATTCAGCGTGGCTTTGGATGACCTCAGAATATTTACAGAGCAGCAGAGGCAGTAAATTGGGCTTGGTCACTGGTGGTAATTTGTACATTTATTTATGCTATCCACACAGGATAACTACAAGAAATAAATATCATCTACTCACATGCAGTGGTCCCTTTACTATATTGTGACTGTGTTCATTTGTGTTGTTGCAAAAATGTTTTAGAGAAAAGTCTGTGCCTATGTGCAGGGCCAGGTCTATAGGTTTACTGCAAAAGGCTGGATTGAAACCTCAGTAAAAATGTTTGCACACTTTCAGGTGCCTAAAATAATGCCACTTAATGTTATGTTTGCACCCCTTTGATACTCTGATGCACCCCCAGTTTGTTTTATTTGCACCTAAGCCTGCCTTAGTGGGAAAGAAGTTGATTTTCAGATTCTTGAATAAGTATATCTTATAATACAGATGCAGATGTACAGATGTTTTCCTGCATTTTGTCTTGGACATAATCCATTGGCCTCCTTGCAACTTTTGAAGAGTGAATTAGGCAAACCCTTATTATAACTTTCAACTAAGACACAAACCGATAACATCATATTAATGTCACTAGGCCTTTGCTGTGATGGTCCTGGTGTCATTGGTAAGACCTGGTAAGACCCAAAAGATGTTCCTGGAAAGCCAACATCCTGCAGCTGAGACGCAGCCAAAACAGTTCTCTGTGTGAAACCGCCGAATTTGGATTTCAAACGCGCAAACTCTGAGCCGCTTGTGATCTTTACTCACATTCTAAGACTGAAGACAGGAGTGGGTCCTCACATCTTTGTAAAGCATGAATAATTCAGCAAATAGAAGATATGGAGCAGAAAAAATGTCACAGACACAAATATAAAATAGCAACCAATGGATAAAAACAAAGATCTGAGCTATGAACAGTGTCTTCTCTCAGCGAAGATGTAAGAAGAAAAGCCAAATACTGTACACTCCAACATAACGCTGAAGCCACAGTGGTTTGTTTTCCTCATTAGTGTTACCATCAGTAACAGTGGAGGGAAACTACATGCACATTTCCATATAAAAATGAACCTGCCGTGTGATTTTTTAAATGTCACACAAATATAAACTTTGCAAGACAATACAGTATAGATGGCTGCCTGCCATAATGTCATATTCACACAGTGCAGTGAATTGACTGAGATGACGGATAGAGGGAAAATGTCATGGAAATGTTAATAAGGTGGAAGAAATCTGATTCTCTGTGAAAGGTAATCAATAATAGTACAAGTCTGTAATAAGCTCAAAAGCAACTTCAGACCATCAGCCAGAAAGTAAAATAATGAGAGGATAATGAAAAGGAAAACTGGAAAATCCTGTCCAAGCACAAAGAGAACAAAGGACTCCATTAACTTAAAAATAATTGTCAAGAAATTCAACTTGGCAAGGCATCAAGGCAACCATATGTGCTTATTTATTTGGTAGAAAAAATATATTTCTTTATTTTGTTGCATCATCCAAAATATCTCTTTACAATGTGCCAACTCTCACAGATGGTGGTCAGTGCTCAGAAAGATGCTCATAATGATTCTTATTGTGCAGTCATAGTCATGGGTCTCATGAGTCGACTCCCTTTTTCCTCGAGTGGCTCAGCCTCAGCATTGGCACTCACACATCTGTAAACAGAACACAGTGTGTTATTTCACACTACTGCTGCCACGCTGCAGGTATGCAAATTCAGGCACTATTTTGGGAATCAGTGTTTGAGAAATTAGAGACATTTGCTTGCACAGCCAACTAAACAGCCTGTTCCCAGACACACTTTGAGTCTTCATGAAATGGGAGGATAAGACTAATGAAATTTAAATGATTTAAATTTAGAGTAGAGATATTGTATTTGTGGGAGTCTACACTGTATTTCTGCTTGCTCGGGTGCTTTCCTGAAGTGAACTGGAGACAAAGGATCTACGAATGAGAACAAGTCTAACCCTCAGGGCACAGCACATTGGCTGGGATGAAAGCGGAATAATGCTGCTCACATGAGTCAAAGCAAATGAACACAGAAGCTCTTATAGAGGAATTTAGCATTTCAAACACAGACCATTGTGGACAGAGCATGTGACTCAGGCTCAGACATATTATAATCCGTACAGCTGAAAAAAGGGCTGTGACGAGGGATGGTGTCGTGATGGGGATTCTGCTGCTTCCATTTACCTCATGTGGTTGTCATGGCGACACAGCCAGAGGGCCAGGCTCTTGGCCGCTGGGATGCTGCTGGAAATCGTGGCCCTCAAATCGTGACTGCACTTTCTCTGTCAGCTGTGTGCTCGAATAAATGAGCCAAATGTAACATTATGAAATGATTAATTTATCTGATTGCATCATAGTTCCCTCTGCTGGAGCTGGGTTGTTGTCCTTTTTACTATTTTAAATGTCACATGGGTCACTATGTAAATTACTTGCACCGTGCACACAGTTAACCTCCTGTCACATTGCAAAGGAATAAAATGTTTAAAAAAAAATTAAAACACCTGACTTGCCAAAATACATACTTTTTAAATCTCTGTAGAGAAAAGACAATCAGGTTGGTTAGATATTTTGTTTTGGAAAATAAAAACTGATTTATTTACGTAGAGTGTCTGCTTTCAGTCCTGCTACTGACCTACAAACACAGGAAGCTTGCGGGACACAGCGAGAGGTAAGCTAACCCAGAGAGAGGAAGCTCTGCATGAATAATGGACTGTGCTTTACAGTGGGATTATGGTGTGGGGAGGAGGGGGCACGGGGACTTGGGTTACACACACTAAAACAACACACACCTGATGCTCTCCCCCACCAATGTCAGGCTTCACCCCAGTTTCTAAAAAGAACTGATTTAGTGCAAAATGTTCTGTGTGGAAAGTTTTAAAGTCCTTGGATAAACCTACTATAAATAAATAATAACCACAAAATTCAATGATTTCAAACTAAAAAGTAGATTGAATATTTTTCTAAAAACAGTGTTGTCTTAGCTTTAAATCTTGCTGTGGCCTTGAGTCTTAATGTATGAACAACATACTTGGTGCATACATTAGTAAGCAGTATACACATTCCACGTGCATAGTTTGCAGAATGAGGTGTAATGTATGCAAATGCATTATGTAGTAGTTCATCAAATGTTGAGCTGGTCTTAAAAGCTAATTAAAATTCCTCACCACAGGGGTATGCTCGAGATAATAACAGTATATCTTTTAATTGCAGCATAATCCACTCTTCTTTCTAAATGTTTTTGTTTGTTTGACCTCAGAGCTGAACTTGTATCATTATAGAGAGAAATGATCATGCACAAACTGTCTAATGATTCACTGGATTCAGCTGTTATCCCTGCTCTATACATCACACATCACATCTCCTTCTCAGCTGGGAGTGATGGGGTCATTTCAGCCAGCATCATTAACCCAAAGCCTGGTGGTTTGATCCGTGGCAAAACACCTCACTCACCTTACCTATGAATGTGCATGTGAGTGATTGTTGTGAAGATCCAATGACATTTTTAGAAGCATTGCTTCCATCAGTGTTCCATCAGTCCACCCCAGGGCAGTAACTTCAGATACTATCTCCTTCAGGTATACAGAGTTACACAGTTAAAGGTACAGTGACCTGTTTTTTACCGTCTTAAAAATGTGAAAAACAGAACTAGTTTATTTTAAATGTTTGTAGCAGTCCAAACATATTCTTCACTTTCCTCATGCATTCCTAGCATCCTAATTATTTGCAGTGATGAGATTGTAGGCATATTTCACAACTCTCAGACGCTACATTCTGCCATCAGCTAGCATGCTAACAGTGAATGGTTAGCATGCTAATAGGTGAGTTTCACGTGACGTCACAGGGCTACGTTTGTCAGCACACAAAATCAGATGGAGGGCAGGAAGTGAACTGACTGGAGGAAAATGACGATGTGTTGTGTAGTTTACAGCTGTGCCAATCGTTCTAACTGAGAGAAGGAAAAGCGATTTTTTTAGAGTACCGAATATAGTCGTCCACAAAGGTCAGAAATGGGAAAAGCTGACAGAACAAAGCCGTAAAAAGTGGATTACAAACCTGTTTGTGGTCACGAGGAGCAGAATTCACTAATGCTCGTGTCTGCAGTGAACACTTCTTCAAAGGTTTGTTACAAAGCTAAATTGTTTTTTGTGGTTTATCTAAACATAAACGAATCATTAACGACTAACAGCTAAGGACGTTTGTTGACATTAAATAGTTCAGATAGAGGTTACTGTCAATACACTGCAGTTTTTCCCATAACAGTTTATACACATAAAATAAGAGAAACACTCACCCCGGCGAAGACCAAACCATAATCATCATTTAGGCGTTTTGCACCAAGGTTGAGGATCCATCCACTGACAAAAAAAAGTTATATGCCTCCAAACTTTTGTACACCTTCATCTGTTGTCTGGTGTAGAACGATGTCTGAAGAGCTAAATAGTTCGTGATATCCTCTGCCTCGATTGTCGGCAAATCTTTTACTTCGGTTGAAAATTCTCTCATTTTCAATAAGATCAGGGTCACGCCCAATATATTTGTCGACTAACTGCTCGTACTTTTGCCTTGCTACTGGCTCTAAATTCTTACAATAAGAACTCTTCTCCATATCTGTGTTCTCCAGAGCCGTGTTTGTCGTGTTTGTCTTCACTTCCTGCCCTCCACCTGAAATTCGCGCATCATTGTGATCACGTGACTCAAACCCTCCTATTGTCTTTGGTTTGCAGAAAGTAAAAAGTCTTTTATTATTTGACACATACAGTACACTGCAGTCTTATTTTGACCCTGCTTTTACTCTAATGCACAACAATTGAGTACATTGCATTTAATTACCCAAAACATGCTACATAGGTCTCCAGGAAGAATAGCTGATAGTTAATGTCAGTTAAATACAACCAATCAAAGAACCTGCCCAGGGACTACAGGTGGAACTTAGCACTGCTGCTACAACCTGGTACAATGCATCTCTCCTGTTCAGGTTACTGTAAATTGTGCACTGTCCCTGTCTTATTAAATAAATGAACCTACGTACTGACTAATTAATAATGCACTGAATTGTAAATTGGTAAGTATGCATGATTATTATTTCAGCCTTTCCTGTATATCATGATCTACTCTGCAGCTAACATGGTACTGTCAGCAGCACAGCAGGAAATATATCTGTGTAGCTGCAAACTTATAAAATATCACTTAATCCTGAGAAGGTGAGAGGTGAGTTTGGGACACATCCTTCTGGCGCCTTCAGCAAACGGCTCGTCCACTGGAATTCCTCTGCAGCATGGCAGCCTGGCACACTCACTTACACTCAAATACCATTCTTTAAGTTCATAAGGAACATAATCCTGTAAAGTGAGTGAAGGAAAAAAAGAGCTACCATCTCTCGTTTGTTAAGAGGAAGTTAATTTAAGCGTACTTGAAATAATGAGTTAGGATTACTGCTTGGATTGTGCGCCGATTCTGAAGTCTTTACATTTAATTAGCGTACTCCATTTTGCCTCATCACCTGCTTCCTCTTCTTCTCTTCTTTCACACCTGCCAGCATCACGGATTTGACTTTCATACTAAATCCTCTCTTCTATAGGCAGGCAGGTTTGTCACAAGCTGTGCCAGTTTACTTTTAGTACCTGGACATTCCCACTTGCTTATTGCACATGTCTATATGTTTACTGATCGTTTGTAGTCTGAAACCACCCAGCTACCCAAAGTACTCCAACATGCTCTTTACCTTCCCTTGGGCAGTATTGGGTAGTAATGAAATACATGTACCTAAAATACATATTTTGAATACTAATTTTGAATATTCTGGTACAGTTACTCTTCCATTTGGTGGTATTCAGAGTAGTTACTTTCCTAAAGTAAAGGAAATACATAAGGTACTTCATCATGCAATTTTTGCCTTTGAACTGCACAGTATTAAGGTGAAAAAAAAAAAGCTTTTGTATGGTGTGCATGTGTGATTTCCTTCTCTTAAGTTGACATAACAAAACAACATAATACAGTACTCTGATCAGCCCATGTATCGGAATATGTTACAAAATACATTTCATTTGGGTATTGATTATTCTGTAACTAAATGCATGTGTAAAGTATTCTTTAAACATATATGCTCTTGGGTCTCATACATTCTCAAAAATGACTGTATAGCTTAATTGCACATTAAAGTCATAGTGTCATAACAGCCGTATGAAAACTGAAAAATCTGTTTTGCTCAGAAAACTTAACCCAAACATATTAGCTGTAATTACACAGTGGGGAAGCATTTCTTCCTGTGATTGATACAAACGTCTTTATCTTAGGGAATTATTCGTGCACAAGCAGCATGGAAATGATTGGGCAAAGAGAAAAACAAGATGAGGCCAATCAGTCATAAAACTCACTCAAGGCATAATGAGGTCGTAATGATGTATGGCGTTCATCACACTGTCAGCTAAACATTACATTTGTACAAACACCACTGTGAAAGATGTCACCAGTGCTAACCGGTGGCGTTTTTATTGAAAGGTTAGCCCAATAGTTCTGTGCAAACATTCGTCTACATAAAGTTGATGATGAAACTTCTCCAAAAGGTGCAGTAAAAGTTCAAGGGAAATTGCTTTTTTCTTTTAATCAATTATAATGTCTGAATTAAATCATCATATTCCTCTTCTTTCCCTTCTGTCCCATTTGCATTATTTTCTCATTCACACAAGATAGCACCTTGCCTTACAATATCCTTACTGCCCCTCCTCTAGCACAGACCTTCTAGGATCCTTAGATAATTTATACTTGTCCAGATAATGATCGGGTTACACAGACTTTTCTATTTATATTGCTTCCTTGATTGTGCAATCTGAATTAGTCTCCTCGAATTGCCACAAGCCTTGGATCATCACACTCAAGCAGCAAGAAGAAGTATGATTTATCAATTCAAGAACAGCTATTGTTGGTTTGCTGGGTTTACATCTCAACATTCCACAGGCCTAATCTATATTTATTTGAAATGGGGGACAAGGAAAATGAATCAACAGGCAGATCTTTGTTGCCATGGGTTAAGTCACTAATACACATCATCAGTGTAATGTGGATTTCCTTTTGCATACACATGAAAATATAATCAAAAGGGAAGCCCTGGGAGTGTATGATATCATCTCATACCAGTTTCATAAGATGGTGAAATAGCAGTAAAAAGATATTTTCGTAGTCTGGGTCTTTTAATAGTCTGACATAAATTGGGTAAATCAAGTCAAGATATTCCTGAATCATTTGACAGAAAAGTGCAGAGGGTGCGGAGACTGTTACTGGAGTGAAGTTTTGTCTGAAGTGGATGTCAGATAGGAGGAGAGAAAAGAGTCTAAATATAAATCACAGTGAGTCGGATTTGTTATTGGAGATATTCTATAAAAAGGAAAGGCTTTCATGCGCCCTACTTTAAGGATTGATGGAGTGGAGGCTCCTGCAAAGTGCGTGAAAGTAAATGGAGGTAAAGCAGCTTAGAGACAGGGCTCTTTCTCGACTGTTCACTTACTGGAACAACCGCACTGTTTACACTTCCACTCACACAGTCACATGTCACACGGGTGTAATACTCCTCAAACACAGATGGAGTTTCCATGAAGCAAAGGCCATTTGTATGAAGGGAAAAAGGAGCTGACGTCCCCAAAGTGTTGCATACGGTGTAACATGCTAACAGCCTCTAAAGGTCATAGCATGTTTGTTCTCCTTCACTGAGTCCTGCATGTGTTTGGGGCTATTAATACGGAGCCAGCATGGTTGTAGAAAAAAGACAATATTATATTTTAAGATCATATTTTATCAATTCATATATAAATACACAATTTAAAGGTGATGTAACTGGTTCTACTGTATAACTAGTTCTCACCATGATGAGTTTATAAGGACTTCTCACCACTTTCAGAGAACATGAGTTTTGCCATCAACAACTAGTTTGCTAACTTCCTGATTATTGGACAATAAAATGCATTATAATTAGATGCAGAAAGTATTTTGACCTTAAGAGCTGCTTATACAATATATCTGTGCTGGAGCCAGAACAAAGGGTACTTTGTTCATATACATGGCAAGATATAATAAAAATAATACACATTTCTTTAATATTTCCCCCATTTCTTGAGGCAGCTCTAATGATGCCTTGGATCTTGACACTCAAACTTTCAACATAAAATGATACTATATACAGTGCGGCAAAAAAGTATTTAGTCAGCCATCAGTTGTGCAAGTTCTCCCACTTAAAAAGATGAGAGGCCTATAATTTTCATTATAGGTACACTTCAACTATGAGAGACAGAATGGGGGGAAAGAATCCAGGAAAACACATTGTAAGATTTTTAATGACTTAATTGGTAAATTCCTCTGTAAAATAAGTATTTGGCCACCTACAAACAAGCAAGATTTGTGGCTCTCACAGACCTGTAACTTATTCTTTAAGAGGCTCCTCTCTCCTTCACTGGCGACCTGTATTAATGACTCCTGTTTGAACTGGTTCTCAGTATAAAAGACCCCTGTCCACAACCTCAAAGTCACACTCCAACCTCCAGTATGGCCAAGACCAAAGAGCTGTCAAAGGACACAACAAACTAAACTGTAGACCTGCACCAGGCTGGGAAGACTAAATCTGCAATAGATAAGCAGCTCAGTGTGAAGAAATCAACTGTGGGAGCAATTATTAGAAAATGGAAGACATACAAAGCCACTGATAATCTCACTTGATTTGGGGCTCCATGCAAGATCTCACCCCGTGGGGTCAAAATGATCACAAGAACGGTGAGCAAAAATCCCAGAACTACACTGGGGGACCTAGTGAATGACCTGCAGAGAGCTGGGACCAAAGTAACAAAGGCTACCATCAGTAACACCCTACGCCACCAGGGACTCAAATCCTGCAGTGCCAGACGTGTCCTCCCGCTTAAGCCAGTACATGTCCAAGCCTGTCTGAAGCTTCCTAGAGAGCATTTGGATGATCCAGAAGAGGTTTGGGAGAATGTCCTGTGGTCAGATGAAACCAAAATAGAACTTTTTGGTAAAAACTCAACTCATTGTGTTTGGAGGAGAAAGAATGCTGAGTTGCATCCAAAGAACACCATACCCACTGTGAAGCATGGGGGTGGAAACATCATGCTTTGGGATTGTTTTTTTGCAAAGGGACCAGGACGACTGATCCATGTAAAGCAAAGAATGAATGGGGCTATGTATCGTGACATTTTTGGAGTAAAAACCTCCTTCCATCATTGAAGATGAAAACTTGGCTGGGTCTTTCAGCATAACAATGCTCCCAAACACTCCCAAACACACCACCTGGACAACGAAGGAGTGGGTTCGTAAGAAACATTTCAAGGTCCTAGAGTGGCCTAGCCAGTCTCCAGATCTCAACCCCATAGAAAATCTTTGGAGGGAGTTGAAAGTCCATGTTGCCCAGCGACAGCCCCAAAACATCACTGCTCTAGAGACGCTCTACATGGAGGAATGGGCCAAAATACCAGCAACAGTGTGGAAAACCTGGTGAAGACTTACAGAAAATGTTTGACCTCTGTCCTTGCCAACAAAGGGTATATAACAAAGTAACCAAATACTTATTTTCCACCATAATTTGCAAATAAATTCTTTAAAAATCAAATAATATGATTTTCTGTTTTTTTCCCTTCATTTTGTCTCTCATAGATGAGGTATACCTATGATGAAAAGGCCTCTCATCTTTTTAAGTGGGAGAACTTGCACAATTGGTGGCTGACTAAATACTTTTTTGCCCCACTGTACTTATCAGTATATGTTTGTTTTTAAATGACCTCACTTTAGTCTCTTTTTGTTGTTTTGTTTTTTTAAATTATTATTATTATTTTTATTAAGGATGAAGAGTAGAATTGATCATTTGTCCTCAGTAAAGGAACACCACTGACCACACAGTACAGAGAACAGATGGACACTAATGTAGAGCCCTGGCATCATGGAGTTGCTTGCACTGAGAATAAATGTGCTTACTTCCTCACAGTCGACTTTGTGCACACAGCCAAAACACTTCTGCTGACTTTGAGAAATCATCCAGGGAAACTTTTGAGGGATGACATGTTAAAAGTTATTCTTGGGCTCACTATAAATAAAACAAAATTTAATTAACCAAATTGCATGTTGCGTGGAGTGACATCAGCGCAGACTAATTCTATTCTCACACAGGCCAAATGAAGGTGCCTTTGATGCTTAAACAGACATCGTTTGGCATTACTTTTAGTGTGTCTACAATACTGATTGCAGTGCTAATGTATGACAACTAAGCTTCATGCATGGTTAAAGCTGCCCTGTAGTAGATAAAAGGGACGGACTGGAGGCGGGACAGGCAGGGGTCCAGATGTGGAGGTCTGCCCCGCTCAAAGTGCACCGCCCGGGCCAGATGTGCTCCTATGTCACAGCCACTGCTCAGAGAAGGCCATGTGAGCAGAGGGAGGGCAGAGGAGCAGGAGGTGGAGCCAAGGGGAGTCCACATCTGTTTAGATGATCCTGATCAGGCAGGGGGGACAGAGAGAGAGAGGGGGGCCATTGGTTTTGACCCAGTTGAGAGCCAGCTAGCATTACAAAACATCTGATCCATCAAAAACAAAACAGTAATAGGAAAGGTTATACAGAGGAGATTATATAATGTGCGTTTAAAAGCTGAACTTGAGCCAAACCAATCGGAATAATGGGAATAATGTCCTAAACTTTGACTGTTGCAAATAAAAGCAGCTTTAAGTGTGTGTGAAATGTTCAAGTTCATTTGGGATGTTCTTTCTAGAGGAGACTGCTCATCTGAATAAGACACAAGTCCATTAATTGCCCATTGCCTGGCTGTGATGTCCTTTAGTTAAGGTGAGATAGACACTAAAGGCTTTGTCACTGGTGTTAAGCCTCATTGATTATGTGTGTGTATATGATCATCCATAACATTATGACCATTACCATACACAACAAACTGAGTATGAACTTAAAGGAGCTTGTCCTCATTCCCAGCACCTGTCGCTGGTTCAGCACTGTTCCTGTTTTGGATGTTCTGTTTTTGTCTGAATATCAGGGGTCGCCACAGCAAACCTGTTGCACAGTGATTTGGCAGATTTTTGTTCAAGATGCCCTTCCTATCTGTGTGTAGGGAGTGTCTCATGCAGGAACACAACAATGATCGAGGATCAAACAGGGTATTGGTGCTCTGCTCACATTTTGCCTTGGTCTAATATCATTTTTTTTTCTTCTTTCAGCTTGAGCAATTTTTTGCATATTCAGATTTTTTGTACTCATAAAACTCAAAACAACATTTACATTTTAGGCTCTATTGTTTCCAAGATAGTTTATTCACAGCAATGGCAGCAGATCTTTGACAAAGATTCCTTATCAAGTGATTTACAGAGCTCCATTATTCTGGGCAAACCAGTTGCAGCATCACTATCATTTGGTCCATGCTGATGTGAGCATATGTCTGCATGTGTTGACTCACAGCCTGTTTAATTGTGTGCCTCTCTGTAACATGTCATTACCACCTCCAGATGAAGTGTACATGCTGTCTCCATCATTTATTTATGCTCAGTGTGTTTGAGCTTATGCATGTGCACACAACTTAAGCCATGATCTCTCCACATGTAATCAGGCAGCTAATTAAAGCTCATGTAGCAACACTGCTGACTGTGTCAGTGTGCTGTAACACATAAAAAAACAAAACAAAAACAAACACACAAAAAAAGATTAAAAAAAAAAAAAAAGTTTCATAGTTTAATTATATTTTATATCAAGGTTTTCATTAATTTTAAAGGTTGTCTATCACACAAACTTGTCTCTTGTGAGCATTAAGCCAGGTTAAAATGCTATTACCCAATCCAAAACTGACCTGGAGTTGTGTTTTGTTTCATTCACACATGTGTGAGTAACATTAACAACAAGTCACGAGAAATCAGTCCATCACTCGCAGCTCCTCTGACACACATCATTAATGCTGCATTAAGAAAAGTAACATTTCCAGCCTCATCGAATCCTGCAGTGGTATTGCCAGAGTTCAGAAGTGGTGACCCCGTCCTCACCTCTAACCCATCAGTATTTTGCCGGCTATCTGAAAGACTTTTGAAAAAGTAATCTCCCAACAAATTATGAATCATATCAATGACAGCTCAGTTTCACTACATCTGGGTTTGTGTGTTAAACATGTGTGAATGAAATTACAGGTATGTTTTTGATTATGAAAAACATTATAACATAGATCAGAAAACAGCATAATATGGGCCCTTTAATAGTTGATCTGAAAATACATCAGGCTACTTCAAAAACTAAATCAATGTCTTCTAATGAGCTCCAATCCCTCAGTATACAATATGTCAATGGCATTTTAAACTGAGCGTTATCAGAATTAGCTTAAATGGGAGCAGATCCAGCGAGACCTGTTGTTTAAGCATGCTCTTAACAGTGAAATAATGATCTTGTTGGATTAGTCATCCTGCATAAGAGCGTCATTAAACATTTACATGGTCCGACTGCTGCTTATCTGCCACTGATCTCAGGGACTAATGATCTGATTTGCTCTATTGTTTTATGATCCTTTGTAAATGTGAATGTGTCATCAATATGTCACTGGCCCATTAAATCCTAATCATTTCCACACTGGAGGAAAAAGAAATGTCACACTGCTGCACAGAATAATAATGAATCAATATTATCTTTACCACTTTTTCTTTGTCATTTTCTCTCAGCCTATTCTGATCGATCCATTTATGGAATAACCTCAATGTGGAGTTATATTGAGTTTCCCCCACACTTTCCTTTCAAATAATTATAACATATTTTAAAGTGAGTGAGTTGATATACATGCCTTGTATCCCTAAAAAATAAATAAAATAAAAAAATACATATTTGCTCATTAGGTTTTGATCAAGTCTAATAAATTGAATCAGTTCAGTGCTGCCCCTTAGTGGTGTGAGGCTGCCACTACTTTTTTTAACTGCGTTTTTTAATCATTATTATTTCAACAATTTCATTTCAACAGAGACATCAAAGTATAACAATATTACTGAGTATTCAACACGTGAACAACCTAAAATATCCTGTTTATTTTAATCAGAGAAACATGTTGTAAACACCTCTTCCTTGGACTTCATATGGTGGCCACGTGAGGGCAGCATAGAGTTATAAAGCGTTGCCATACACACCACCATTATACCTGACTATAACTGACTACAGTATTTCATTGAATCCATTTTGATCTATTCATTTTCCTATTCATTCATGTGTAACTGGATGAGCTGTTTTCTTCTGACATTTTAAAAAGGATAAAAGGAAAAAATAAATAGACTAGAAAAGCAGTCAGAGAGCACAGACCTCCGCCAAGGACTAACCCCATTTTTTATATAAATTGCGATAAAATCTGTCTTCTGGATCAGATCCGGATCAGCCTTTGGAATATGAAAGAGGATCCCATTGTCCATCCCGGAGTCAAATTTCATGGGGTTTGGTCAATAATTAACCGAGATATTGAGAAACAAAATTTTTGGCCCCATTTACCACAATGTTAACTAAAATTTCAAATTGATCCAGAATCCAGGATTTCTTCCGGATCACCCCCAAAATGAAATCAGTTCTTCCTTTTCACAATTCCAACAAATCCTGAAAATGTCATCAAAATCGGTCCATAACTTTTTCAGTTATGTTGCTAACAGTCAAACAAACAAACAAACAAACAAACAAACAAACAGACAAACGCCGGCAAAAACATAACCTCCTTGGCGGAGGTAATAAATAAAAAGCTTCTTCTGAAAATGCCTTCATAGTCCATGAATACTCTGCATGTATGTGGACACCACATTTAAAAAAATAAGGCAGAACAACATCACACATTTTTGAATATTTTAAAAACAGACATCTAGTCTTTCTAAAACAGTCCATTTTATGTTGATGGGTGGTGCTATCATTCTTTTTTCTTTTTTTTTTTTTGGTATAACGTGGTAAAGATGGCACCAAATTTATTGTTTCCATTTGTAATCTTCTAGAGCATTCATTACAGAGGGTGAGTTTTAAAATACAAACTATACAGCATGTGTGGGAAGGTTTATGTTCAATATCAAACCTCTGTCTTTGAAATTGCACTTTCCACAGTCCTTCAAAGATGCCCTCATATTTGAAGAGGAGAATTTTCTAGCAAATTCAAGCTCCCAGAAATCTGATAAATCAAAAGCACATGTGTAAAAGTCCATATTCTACATGCACATCTGCCAAATTTTAATCCCTCAATTTTAATCGTTTTTTAGATACAGCAATCTGAAAGTGGCTCCTTGGAAAACTCTTCTCAAAACAGGTCGGGGGGAGTTGATAAAATGTTTTTTTATGACAGAACTAGAAGGAGTTGGGAGCTAAAATTTGAGACCTTTTCTATTGGAAAGTGTGTGAACCTCCTAGAATTTTTTCAGTCAAATATGAGATGGTCAAGCAGGAGCATTCTCAGATTTGCCGTGGAATGACCCTAATGTTCAAAATTTCAGATGAATATCTCAATACACCAAGTTCTTGTTCTGTGCCTGCAGTCTCGTACAGACTTAAAAACTTCAAGTAAAGACCAGTATCCTTCAGTGTGCCCTCTAAATTGTTGTAAGATCACAGATTAAAGTCTTACCTGTTGTCCCGCTGACCCCTCTCAACCTTACTGCTGTGATTCTGAAGAGTTTATTTTACTCTGCAAACTCTCATTCTGTTTCCTCAGGGGTAACCACTGACACGGAGAATCACACCACCAGGACTTTGTTCATTTGGCACAAAGTAACTTTCTTGTGTGCTGCCCACCACCTCCTCATCCCTGTGTATGCTGTTGCTATGCCTAATGTTCTATGGTTATTATGCAATTAGGTTGTTCTTGCTCTTTGAAAAGCAGCCATTGTTACAGTGAGCGTGGTTGGCTCCACTGATCTGTAACAGAGCCTGGTCAAGTCTGCTACAACAACAGCTGTCTGAAGTGGTGAACTTAAAACATACAGTCAATTATGTGACAACACAACACGTTTTGTTCCCGTGTAAAAGCTCAAATACGTTACACCTTCACAAAATGTGCACTAGGGTTGATGTTTAATTTACATCAAGTGACATCTCCATCCAACTCACATCATTCTTCTCACTGCAATAGATGTTACAGGAGATTGGAGCTTTATAATGATTGATTTTTGTATTAATCTTAAATTATTAAACATAAAATGCAGTACTGGGCCTATGAGGTTGTATCTAGGCAGGATTTGGTTGGGTGTGGAGCTACAAATCCTTAAATAAATAATAATAATAATAATAATAATAATAATAATAATAATAATAATAATAATAATAATAATAATAATAATAATAATAAATAAATAAAATAAATTGGCCTAGATGACGTGTCCCCTCTAGCAAGTTGTATCCTGGGCCTTTAAATGACTATTGATCTACTTCTTCATACACATGCACACACATCTGCTTTTCAGGGAAAAAAGAACACTCAAAATAACATACCAAACCCAAACCAAAGAAAAACTGAGCAATCTAAATTCTTCTCTACGTTCTCTTTGATGTGTTACTTTGTCATTTGGCCACATGGGGGTGCAAATGCATCACATTCACAAGACCTTCTCAGTCACCTTGGGAAACTCTCAACGCTGCAAAGTAAGTAGACTTGTCTCAATTCTATAAAATACATCAGATGTATGGAGAGTATTATAATGGTATTCTGAACTCATGCTTTTACGTGTAGAAGGCCAAGTGTTTATAAAGAGGCTGCATGTTTTATGTGTTAATTTGATGAGCGGCAGTTATTTTTAATAGATCTGTGGCAACAATACAAGTCAAGATTTAACGAGACAGGAAACACACCTACACCTACAATTAAAAAAAACAAACATGTAATAACTGTCAACAAACGTGAACACAAAGCTCTCCATCAGAGCTCACAAACAACACAATCACCCGTATTTGCTTTTAGACTATAATTTTAGATCAGAACAGTCGTTGTTTTCAGAGTGAGCGAGAGCACATTTTTAAGGTCAGTCACGCTACAAACAACCTTATTACTTTTAGCATGAAGGTTACATACCCTCTAAAGACACAAGGGGGCAGTATTGACAAAATATAGGCTTTGATTTAGCACAGGAAATTGACCACTATCTTGTCTTGGACAGGTCCCTTGTTTGAATGGTCTGGACACGTGCTTTATGTTGAAAGAAAGTGTTGATGTCTGTGTATTTCAGATGTGTTTATAGCTCACTGCAAAAAGTTAACCCCTTACACATTTAGAAGACAACTTCAGCTGGGTCCTTGTACGATTGTTGAATGTGGAATGTGTTTAAGGACATCTAAGCATGTGGATTTATGACCTTTCAGTGGAAGGCTGAAGTTTTAATGCAGAGATCTTAGCAGAAGTCATTGCTTGTGAAGTGCAGTCTCTTTGGTACCAGAGCTGCGGTCTGGTGGTGTGCCAGTTCTTCTGTTCTGAGCCATGAGCTGCTGTGGAAAAGTGGACTGCTTCAGAGGCCAAGCACCTCTGCAGGGATCAGCGTCAACAGTAAATAAAGACCATACAAAATAATGTGAGGAAATCAAACTTTGTGATCCAAGCTCATTGAGGTTTAATGCTTTGGGAAACACCAACAGAGAACAGGTTGGGCTAATGCTGACTGTTGTTGCTGAAGTATACCTTTATAAGTGAGTGGGATTTATTATATTTTGGTCCACATTTGCCTGGAATGTTTGGTATGAAGTCTTGCTGTTTCTTTTTTTAACCATTCACGCAGATAGTCATCTCTGATTCAAGGACGGTCTGATGGTTTCTGTCCATAGGTTGTATATTTACAGTATTTCTTACAATATTTTGATTGATCATTTTGATGTATTTCTAGTTTGACAGTCAGATTCTAGTGTGCTTAGCTTATGGCACCATTTATAAATATAGTTAATGTCTTTGTAGAAAGGAAAAATTTAGATTAAGAAATCAAACCTTAGAAAGTTGGGACGTGTATTGAGTATGTATTAGTATGTTCTACTAAAGTCATTTCCCATCGCACAAACTTAAGAAACTAACTCAAATCCAGTGTCAAATGCATATTTTATTATAGCATTTCCATATTAAAGTGATCCATGCAGTGGTCTATTTGCAGTGCTCAGTCAGATTTTCACCTCCTTCCTCTGTCCCTTCCTTCTTGCACGCTGCTGATACTATAAATGTGTAATGGCCTCACAATAAACTCTGCTCCACACTTCACTTCCGGATGGCAGGTGTAAAGAGGAAGCCTCTGAAGGGGCTATAAACTTGAAAGGCCTGTTCCTCTTTGTGAAAGGAGTTACAAGAGTTAACTAGGTGATTATTTTGGGAGGGGGGCGTGAGGATGGGAAGCAGGGTGGTGGGGGTGGACTCTGCTCTGGAAAATGTATTGGTCTAGTAGGAAAAACAGGTCCATGAAAAAAGGAAAAGCCAGAAGATTTCTGGGTGAGGGGAACCGGAGCAGTGGCCTGTGGATGAACCCATGGGGGACTTTGCTGCTGGGGTCATTCCAAGTTCAGGTCTTTCCCTGGCTGACTCTGCAGAGCGGAGGAGCTGTCCCACTCAGCCCTGTGCTCTGACGGCCTCCAGCTCCTGCTGCTCCCCCCGGGGGCCGGGGGCCGCTAACACAAACCTCCTCCAGCAGGAGAGCTGAGGGCCGGGCGGGAGGGGAGCAGGCCATGCCCTGGGTAAACGGAGGTCAGGCCCCTTCTCTCCCTCCTTTTACCAATAAATATTTGTCTGACAAGTCATAGGAAGGTTTGTTTTTGGAGCTCTTATCCCCGAGTGTCTTTGGGAAGGTTCAGGTTACAACTCACTCAGAATACAGTCAGTGAAAGTGGAGGCGAAGCAAACACTATTGTGAAAACATATGAATGTCTTTTGTTGACAATAGAACAGCCAAGATGTTACAATTTATATGGAAAAGAAATACTACTATTAAAAATAGCAAACCTTTAGTAAACATTTTGCTGAAGCATTCAAACGGCAAAATTCCTTGCTGCTATTAAGTTGTTATGTTATTTCTTTGATAAAGTTTTATTTTAAACTTGCTTCCAAATCATCACTTCCCATTTTGACACAACTTTTAATAATATGGGTGTTCAGTTTACTTTCTGGCTTCATAAATCTACGATACAGGGCAATTTGCTTCTCATTCTTCATGAAGTAAAAGCACCAGGTGGATTGGGCTTGCAGTGTAAGAAGGCTGCACAAGACAAATGAGAGACAATCTATCATGGCGCTCTCACCGCCCAAACAGCAAGTCAGGGGTGGCCAACTAATCAGGCAGTTTGCACAGGCAGCACAGCATGGCTCCTTTGAGTGGATAAGTGGTCCCTCCCATAATGTCAAGAGTGAAGCCGGTACCAGGGGTTAGGCAGAGGTTGGCAGGGAGTTAATGAGATGACTGGTGAGAGCGGAGCTGTAGACATATGGTACTGCATAAGGACACAGGCATTTATAGAAACTTTCTATTATTTGTGCAACATCTCGTATTGGCTGATGCCAGTTCAGATGTCTCTTGTGATAATCATACAAACAAAATAGACGAAAAAAGTCATCATTACTCAATTGTTGTAGAGATCGAAAGATACATACTTGCCTTGCATTCTTCTCCCTTATCTCAGTGAACTCAGGTCACCATATGTAACACAACACTGAAATGTGAATCATCCCTCCAAACATATTTATAGAGCTACATGAGCAGAATCACTAAGGGCTATGCTGGAATTACCATGACTCATTGACCGCAAACAGAACAACTGTAATGTACTCCAAAAACACTTGAGGTCTTGAAGGAGCTGATCTATAAAGCTGTCATTTAATGTAATTGTGGGAAAAAGTTGATACCTCTTTTATACAAACAATGTCCATTGCATTGAATTGTACAATTCTTATAAGCATAAAAAGAAATATATGGTCAAAAACAATGGAATTTGTAGAGTGTATTTTAGTAGTAAAACTGATTCAACAGTAAATCATATTTCGACAACAGCGTGACACCTAATTCATTCAGTAGTGGTCCGTGTTAGAATGCTAGTAGTTTTGGAGGTAGCTCTGTGCAGTATAAATTCTTGCTTCTCAGTCCAGTACCTTCAGACTGAAAATTGAAATGTCATGATTTTAAAAAATTAATATCCTGAAACTTTATTTATGGTGAGATATAGGACTATAAATAATGAAACAATCACACTTTCTATTATGAGAAATAGGCCTCTAAATAAATATAAAGTATAGAGATACATTGGTCTTTCAAGGAGAATCAAAGCTGTCTGTTTGATCAGTCAGAAGGAAGTCCACTTTGTGATAAGGGGCACTTAAAACGCCAAGGGTTCTGTCTCTGCAAAATGCCTACAGACAACACTGCAAGTTCAAAAACACAGAATCCTAAACTTTACAGGCAAAAAAAATCAAAAAACATCTTGACATATTTTATGTAACTTGTTGATAAGAGAGTGATAGACTTGGAAGGCAAATCAAGAGTGAAAAAACAGTCTGATCTGCAGGCAGGAGACGAGAGGAGGGGCCAGCGGTGGGTGGGGCGGGTAGAGGAGGAGGAGGAAGAGGAGGAGGAGGGGTGGGCAGGGGGTGTGCGTGAGTGGAGGACCTCCCTGTGAACTGTGCAGTCGCGAGCCGGGTCATTGGGGCGAGGTTGTCAGAGCGTGCCTGAAACAGTACACCCAGGGGTTCAGCCAGAGTTCACACACTCAATGTGCAAGATCCATGTCCCTCCGTCAGCGCTCGCCAGCCCCGCCATGGCTTCAACTACACAGGGAGAGCCGAGCGGGAGAGGAAGGAGAACCAGCGAATCAGGATACCAAACAAACAACTCTGAACTTTTGACCAAACTCCAATCTTGTAACATTTCCAGAAACAACTCATATCGAACTTACAGAGCAACTGTGTAGAAAAGAAACATCTAAGACACTCTTAAAATCAACTGAAAGAGTGTTATACAGCTGTGTATTTGTGCCAGTCCTAAACCGTAGCAAACTGATGGGCTCTCCTGGCAGATTCATCAACTATAAGAGAATGAAAATGTGATGTGATTTGACTCAGCAGAGACAGCAATATTGCCGTAAACCTAAAATAATTCAAAAATTGACATCCGGTGATCAAATATGATGCCAAAGTTTGTGAAAAAAGATGCTGGCTTATCTCAAAAACTGATAGACCAAACCTGGTACAATCACCTGTTGGACCAGACACTGAATTTGGGTCAAATGAAAACAACATGGGAAGCTTTGTAGCACAATCATTTTATTGTCAGATTTGCCTGCAGAAGCGTTTGTTTTGCATATATCATCATAGAACACCTCTTATTATCCTAAAATGTCCAATGATTTCTTAGGAAAGCATGTGCCCGGATGTTTAAACTACAATCACTCTCTTTGGGTTGGACTGAACGGGCAGTGCACAGATAAGTAAACAGTCGGGCCGCTCTCACACATCACCATATATCGCTGCGTACACAATGTTTTCGTAGGAGTGCATGCAAAGTTTATCCAGAGGAGACATTTGCAAAATAAACACGCTGAAAGGAAGAAGAAAAGAGCGGAAAAGGCTTGCCTCCAGGAGAGAACAGATTTACTGAAGCTATGAAGAGGTAACAGATACGCTCCACTGACAGCAGCACCACCAGTTAAGGTTGTGTCTTGGTGAAGGGAGATTTTCTTTAATTCCAGTCAGTGTGTGGCTTGAATGGGAGAGGCCACGAAGCCAGAATCCCCTCTGTGTGACTATGGGCTCTTTGTGGGAATGCTGTCTGCCTTACTCCCATTGAAGACTGGTTGGCCCATTGTCAAACCCAGAGCTTGACCTGGTGTTGAACCCAATTGTCAGAGTTGCAGTGTTGTGTGTGGGACCTTGGTGAAGGGGGAGGAGGGAGAGAGATTCAGCCAGTAAAAAGTAACTAGATACTTTTACTCAAGTCATTTACCCAAGGGCCTACAATATGATGGATTGTGTTGAAGTATGGAAGTTTGGTTAATAAAACTGAGTTGTAGTGAGTATACATTTTTTATTTAAGTAGCAGTTGAAATTTGAAAACTGTACTCTACTCTTTGTAGTATTTTCTTCAACTAAAACGTCTTAACTGTAATAGTGCAGAAGTATTCATAAACCGTCTTGTTAATGCCTGAATTGATCAGATCTAGGAAGTGAAACAAGGCCAGGCCGGTCAGTGCTGAGACAGAAGACCACTGGATATATCATCAACTGTCACTGTGCCCCCTAGCAAGATACTTCACCCACTTGGTATGAATGTGTCTGAGTATGTGACTGGTGGTCAGAGAGGCTGATGGCACATGTTGGCAGCCTTGCTTCTGTCAATCTACCCCAGGGCAGCTGTGGCTAAAACCATCCTTCCTACCATCAGTGAGTGCGGAGTGGATGAATAATGTACAGAATCGTAAAGCGACTTTGAGAGCCTATCGAAAATCACTATATAATGCATTATTACATTATTACTAAAGGTAATCTGGTATATAGAGTGTATATGAAGTAAATTGTTACACCTCTATGACTGACGAAATTGTTTATCATCATCACTGGACCCTGAAAGAAAATGATTTCATCTGCCAAATACAGTGAAGAAATCTTTCACTTGTGTAATTAACAGTGATTCTGTAGCTAAAGTACGATCTCAAGTTTCAGCCCAGCGCCTCCAGTCCTGTGGTGACCGCCCCATCTCTCTCTCTGGAACAATTTCCCCCTTTGTATGCAGTCTATGGATTTGTGTGTCACATAGAAGGGTTTTGACAGACAGGCCCAGCTGTGGCAGTCAGGCGCCAGACCACCACTCCTGAGTCCAAGGCAGACGAGGCCCAAGAACCCAGAACAATTCAGGCCTTTGTGGATCTACTGGAAACCCTCAAACTGCATCCAAATGAGCGCAGGCTGCAGATATAAGCCAGATGTTGGAATTCCTTGCTTCAGTTCAACCTCAGTCCAGTCTGGCTCATCCAAAAGCCCGGCAGCAGCAGCAGTGGAGAAGGACTTGATTTTGTTCAGAGTCCTCTCTTTGGAAACCCTCAAATGCAATTAGGAAGTAGAATGGTTTAACTGAAAAATTGGACAATATTCTCTTTTGGGGGAGAATAGAAGATCTCTTTCAGTTTGACCCTGTTGCAAAGTAAAGTAAAGTTGGCTTGGTTTTTACAGGTTTGAAAAAGGCTAAAAGGCTTGTCTTGAAAGGTTGTATTAGATTAAGGTGGTGTTAGATTGTATCTGACTGTTGCAGCCCACATTCAGATGCTTCAAAATAGGTGCCAAATGATTAATTAATTAATTAATCATTGCATTTATATTGTGCCTTTCAGGACATCCAAAGCACTTTACAGTTCATTGTTCATTCTCTCTGCATTTAGTGATGGTAAACTACTATTGTAGCCACAGCTGCCCTGGGTCAGGCCGACAGAAGCAAGGCTGCCAATCTGTGCAATCAGCCCCTCCAACCACCACCAACACTCAAGCACACTCCACTTTCCTACTAGGCAATGTAGGTGAAATGTCTTGCCTAAGGACACAACAACAGTTTTTTGCCACTAGGGCCTCACTGTGGTACCTGGTGTCCAAGTACTATGGATGTACCCGAGATCAGGCTTTGACAAACTGGTAGGATATTTTAAATGAAACCTATTAAACATGGCAGACTGGTTTTGGTTGCTAAAACTTTGTTTGCAAATGTCTTGGCTCCATTCTAAAAGTTATTGGCATAGTATTGTTCAATTCAGAATCAACTCATCCTCTCCCTTATTATTACAAGTTCCCCCTCTTCACAAAGCCCTTTAACCAAATTGGAAATGCACAGTAGAACAGTTTAATTGAGAAATTGGGTCAAATTGTAGCTCTTATGGTGGTATTTCTGTCAAAACCAGGTCTCTTTGTAGTGGGTTGTCTCTACAACATTTGAAATCCAGCTCTGTCCCACGGGAGAAGCTGTAGTTTTTACTTTCAAACCAAATGATCCCCAGATGCCCAATCTTCATTAGCTGTGGAATGATCCTTTGTAAAGGCTTAGCTAGAGGAGTTACATGTGTGCGGATGGATACAGGCTGTAAAACACTAGGCTGCCTCTCTCATATATTATGATCTCATTGGAAAAGCAGTGCTCCCAGTGACAAAGCTTTACATAAAGCCACTCATATGATGTTGTAATGTAATGTCCAAACCTGACATGCTCCAGGGACATTCAGTTGTCCTCTTCTGACTAATATCATCAGATCATGTGACCATGTCCTAGATTCAAAACAACTTTTGACCTCTGTGGGGATTTCATATCTCTAGACAATGCTCCACTTTACTATAAAAAGGTTCACAATAAAACAACAACAACAACAACTTAAGACAGGTGTAAAGAAAAAGTTTCATTCATTTTAGCAGCTCATGGGAAAATACAGACAAGCCCCTCCCGTCACTGTGTAATTTATGTTTATTGGTTGTCCCATCATGTTAGACTTGTGACATAGCTGTGTTGCTATGTTTGTTTCATTGTTGTTGCTGCCGAAATTTGAATTTCCTTTGGGATCAATAAAGTATCTGTCTATTTATCTTTCTGACTCACTGCAAATTAACAGTGTTCTAGTTACATGACAGGCGCGTACACCCTCCAACACTTTACTTGCCAAAGAATAAATATCTAATTTCACTTTTGTTTCCTTTGAGTGAAGTTCGGTTAGCTGTCAGAACACCGCTTTTTCTTGTGAACCCCATGCTGACTAAATCATTGCATTGGACCTCACCTCTTCCCCTCTTGACTACACACATCTTCAGCGAAAAAGGTCCTCTCTCTCTCTCTCCCTTTCTCTCACGCCCAACCCACCCTCTCTCTTACAGCTCTCAGGGGGATGCCTTCCTCCTGGTGCACATGTACTCACTACACCACTCTCTACTACACGTTTGGTCTGTTTCCATTTAACTGAGTTCAGGTGTAGTTCAACTCTGCTCATGTGACCTGTAGGCAAGTTTGCACTATAGGCCTTTGTTTGCACGGGTTAAAAGTAATATAAATATAAATAATAATGCATTTTAATGTTTGGAAAGACAATTAAACAAATTTCACTTTCACTTGAGTTTGTGACATTTCTATTATTCTTAAATCTTTCATCATAAGTTTAGATTCATGTTGTTGTTGTTGTTTTTAAATGTTTTCTAAGTTTTCTCTAGCATCAGATAAAGGTATAAATTCTTATTAATTATCAAATTAATTAAAAAAGCATCATATAGCCTAACTTTTTCTGGTGGAAGAGCAGCTACCATGCTTGTCTCCATGGAGATGTTATTACTTTGCATGGAATATTCCACAATACATCTCATATTTGTTAAATTATATGTTTTTATTCCTCAGACATACACTGAAAAACATGCATTCTTATGGGCTTGCCTCTACGCAGATGTGACCTGCAACCTGACCAGAAAAGTTACACAGTGCACCTTTAACTATAGCAGCATACCTTTTCTGCCTCCTATATTAAACCCACCCATGTTTAGAGAAGTGGAACCGGACCTGCCTGTGACTGAAAACTTGCTCCGAGAAAAGCCCCATGCACACTGCTCTTGTTCTGTGCATTTTGAAAATATACGCCTGATATCCCATGTGTCTCTGTGTGCCTTATCGCTGTTTTGTGTGGTTTTGTGGGAGTCTCTGACCCGGTCGTCTCCCTTTGTAATGCTGAGAGCTGTGTTGTGTTAAAAGAGTGTATGACCTTTTGATGTATCTCGTGTGTAGTACAGATGAGGTTGCCGAGAGTACAGTGTCCTCCGTCTGACCCGTGAACGATACACCTTGTGCAAAGTGTCCATTGCTGTTGCTGCAGTGTTGTGTAATCAGCGAAGAAGAACTCACTAAATAACTCCGGCTGAGACTGTCCATATGGGAACCAAACTTTTTCCCCTCTCTTGTGACCTGATTCCTGGAGGTTTTATAAATATCCCCGGTCCGATCTACGCACCGTGAACTGTGCCTGACCTCCACACCCTCTTTTGGCCTTGCCGTGTTTGCCTTCTGCTGGCGCTGAAAAGACTTTGCGTTGCTTTGTTTGTCCCTCCGCCTCTCCTCCCTCGCTCCCTGTTAACTGTCAGGGCTCAAAAGCAGAACACTGGAAACCACATGTGAAACAGAACCCGCTTTGGCGCTTGGAGAAAGGTGAACAACAACACAGTTTTATGCCAAGGGAGCTGCGGAGGATCACAAAGGAATAGATGCCAAGAGTAGCCTGGAGTAAATCAGGATTACAGTAAAATTGCATTCATTTGTAAAGTAGGCTACATGCATTCTATCAGTCTGGGAAACAGTAGAATATTTGGAGAATTAGGTATTGGCCATTAAGTACACATTAACCAGTCACTGTCACCACATTCTCAAACTCCCATGTATTAGTGCGAATTTGATATGATGCAAGTAAAACCGTCAGATATTCATAGAGATATTGTTCATGAACTGTAGATGGATGACCTGCAGAACAGTTGCACGTGCCCATTACCGGGAACAACTGACCTCGTATGGGAGTATTCAATATGTGTATTAACATCATGTTGTACCCTATTATTGAAGGAAATTTGTGATTTTGGTGAACAAAAGAACATTCTCATTACACAGTAAGCATTACATATCTGTATTGGCTAACCTCTATCATTTGTGTTTGAGTCAGAATCACTAAATACATGGCAGAGTTGTGCGTGAGGTGAGCCAGAATAACCAATTGGGTACAGTTAAGGTCATTTCAAATGAGTAGACAGTACATGAAGTCATCTTCCGCTGTTGGGATTAACTCCAGTCATGACCATGTCTTGAGAAGCAAAATACTGGCACAAACATCACTGGCCCACAACAAAATATGTGTAACTGCACATATCCAAGTGTAATGTAAAAGAAAGACACAGTTACTGTATTCACTTCTGTGTTTGTGAGAAAAGAGCAGCCCGTCTTGACAAAATGGCAGCCTCACCTCGTACACCACAGCAAGGAGGTCGCTGGTTCAATTCCAGGACTTTTTCCAGGATATATTACAGAATCAGTGTACTAGAGTTACTACTGTAGACCAAAGACAGTCGTTTATGTCTCATAACTCTGACACAACATTGTCATTCCCTCAGAGTGCAGCTCATTTCCATTGCCTTCTGTGTTTGTATATGTGCTACAGGACTGACACTCTCTGAGCCTGCTGCTCCCTGTGACCTTTAACCCCTCTGTGGATAATAAGTCTTGTGGTGTGACGGTTCAGCTGAGGCGTCACTGCTGGCCGCTTGCTGTGGGTGAGGCCTGGGCCTTTTTATCATGCTACAAACTCTGTGATGGATGAAGCCGGATACAAAGTAGTGCAGAGGCTAACAGCACATTGTGAGAGAGCCGCTGGAGCAGTGTAACAAATAACAGCTCTCTCAGGTACACTGCACTGGGCTAATACTGCCCCCAGCATTATGCAGCTCTGGCTGCAGGCGCTATCCTCAGGTCATCACACAGAGCTCACTTATGGGGCTTATTACTGGGCTACTGCTTCTTCTCATAGACACCAGTTGGCACTGTATCTTTAGGGGTCTGAGAAGGGGAAGAGTACAAGTGAATAAATCATGGTTGGAGACAAAATGATACAAAAATAGATGCATTTGAAAATGTGAAAATATACCTTTGTATTATGTACTTTTTCAAAAAAAAAAGAAAAAAAAAAAGGCTTTATCCACACATCTGAAAAGTGTATGTCCTGTAAATTTATTTTTTTGTCATTTAAGTTTTACCATGATCATTATTTTATTATTCCAATTGTTGCTCTTGAAAATGTGTGTCTTCCCTTGGGTCAAAATGAGTGTGAAACTGAAAAATTGCCCAAAAGTCACAGTGGAGTGCCAGGAGTCAGTGGGTCTGGGAGATTTTTGGATGACAGAGTGTTGCTAAAGCAGAGCTTACACACGCTCAGCATCACTGCACAACACGCCAAATGGACTCCAGATCCAAGCGTCTATAATAGATTAAATGGATCAGTAAAGACAGACTTTTCAAACTGCTGTGTTGGGAATATAAATGCCTGTATAGAACATTACACACATTTTACTGAAAATGCATTGCTCTTTTTAAGATCATGAGGAGGTCTAAATGTTTGAGATAGATGCAAATGCTAAGGGACTGTGCACAAAGCAGTGCTGTGTGCATCATTTGACAAAACTAGAGGAAAGTCATGAGTTTTTCTTCATGGCACTTACAGGAGATGTAAATGACAGCAACAGTTTAGCCTTGAAGATAATGTGATAAAACCATGATACTGTAAGCAATAAAATGTTGCAGCTTACTGACTTACCATAACTATGAAGACTGTTATTTACAATGAGTAAATGAGTTGATTATCTAGGTTAAAAAAAAAAAAAACATTTTGAAAAAAATACATTTTATAGTATGTAGAATAATGTTATATGAATAAATTACACTTAGAAACAGGAAATGCATAATAAAATGTCAACCCTCAGTAACTCACAGCAGTACAGCCTCCAGCAGAGACACCTGGGACAGTGGTCCCAGCTCTGAGCTTTAGTTTCTCCCTATGTGACCTGAACCAGCCCACCTGCACTGGGTCACTCAGACTTCAGCCCAGAAAAAGAGAGGGAAAAACATCTTTACACGTCCCTGTAAGATTTATTCACTATTTGGCTAACCTTGCTCTGAACCTTCCCCTGAGATTATGAACCGTTTGGGCCATACTCTCGCAGCATTTGTGCTCTGCATGCCTCCTCAAACTATTTCAAACCCTGAAGTGCTTCTTCTTCTTCTTTTGGTTTTGCAACAGCCCAGAGTATGAAAATCCAGTTCTGTGTTGGATGAGATGGCATTCCTGCCCCACCCAGGACAAGCCGCCTACCAATTATGCTGGCAGGATTATGCCCATTGTCCTATAGCTAGAAAAGCAACCACTCTGGCACCATTAAACGCCACGTACGAGGAGCGTTATGACTTTAAGTTGAAAATTTTATGCACAAAATGAGAGTCACAACACAACATACTTGAGCTGTGTTGGTTATAGTTAAAAGTAGAAGTTGTAGAACCTTTAATTAGTTGCTGAGGTACTAGTTGTAGTGGCCAGAGGCTGCGCTACCATTGGGGAAAGTAGGCGGCTGCCTAGGGTCCCCAAACCTGGAGGAGCCCCCAACCAAGTGCCCTTAGTTCCGCTAATTGTCCAGGCCTCAGAGAAATTTGATTTTTCAATTATGACATTAAATGAGAGTATTTTATTTTTTTAAATAATCATAAAAAAAAATAATAATAAAAAAAAAAATTAAATCATATGTAATGGATGTAAACAAAAATGTAACTGTACTAGCAAAAAAAATAAAACTACTTTCAATTCTGGTTATCTAGAAGACCTAACTAATAAGACAAGTTTCCAATCCACCATAATTCAAATAAATAGAGATGTGCGTGTCTCAAGAACAATGAGGAAAAACAGACAATGAATATATAAAAAAAAAAACAAAAAAAACAACAACAACAACAACAAAAACTGTGCATTGTAGTGAGGGCCCCAAACTCAAGTTTGCCTAACTCCGCCACTGGTAGCAGCAATAGGAGTGGTAGCAGTATCACAACAAACCAAGAAAACGAAATATTATGCTGATCCAGGGTATTAGGTTTTGGTCATGAAAAGGGGAATGCTTGTCAATAACAAAACCTAAGAAATAAAAAAGTATTAAATATTACATAACAGATTCTGCCTTAGTCTTATATGTGTGAGTTGTCCTTATGTAACACAGTGCAGCTCATATAGTGGAGGTTTAGCTTTATTATTAACCTCGCAGTCAGGAAGCAACACGTGGTATAGATTCTGTGTTTTACATGAACACTGCCCTTCACACTGGAGGAAAAATAGTAATTATCCCACATTATCTCATCGCAAATATGCAAATCAAAACAGGCCTTTAGCATAAAGCAATGCTGTGTGTGTGTGTGTGTGTGTGTGTGTGTGTGTGTGTGTGTGTGTGTGTGTGTGGGTGGGTGGTGTGTGTGTGTGTTATATAAAAGGTCTATATTAGCTATGTGGGTGTTAAATGTTATTAGCTTTGGAGTGTTGGGACTGTTAGTACAGATGGGAAACATTTTATTGCTTAACATTTTGAATTATTTGGTTGTTGACATTTAAAATCTCCAATTAATTAGTTTCCAAACATGTTTAATAGCACTCATGGTGCATCATAAAGAGATTTCCTACGCAGCAGAAGAAGCAGTGGAGTAGAAGTAAATTTAATGTTGTGTATGACTGCAAACCCATTCTGTGGTCAGCTTTCCACCTCAACTCATTAAACTTTAAGGAGTCCTAATCTATTTCCTGATAATCAAACCAAACAAACAAAAGAAGGAGGTACAATGATCCATGTCAGGTGTGAAAACTTAAAGAGCTGTGTGTGTACTGTGATTAGAAAGATGTCTGTGCAATCCCTCCATCGTCCAGGTAGAATCGATAGCAAAAGAAAAATTCACTTCTGTCAACTGGACAAATAAAACAGCTATACTCCAGAAATGTAATTAATCTGTGTGCGTTTGGTGTTGTTTGAGGATTGGGCAGTGTCACTTCTTCAGGATGACCTTCAGAGTACTCGGTATAAAACACAGGTAAAAACATCACCTCTGTGTCCCGTGTGATGTTGTACTGTCCAAACTCAGCTGTGGCACTGAACTCCTGACCTCCCACTGTTTGTAAAAGTCATGGAGTCAGACTGCAGAGATAAAGCTGTAGCTTTAAGTTGCTGTCTGGCATGTTTCTGAAATGATGCCAGTTCTTGTCTGAATGATCTGCATGATTCTCAATTTCTCTGGGTTTGGGGCTAGCACAAAAAGTTATCTGGTTGGGGACACAAATGCTATTTCTTGCAACACAGTTTGTATTATTATTGATCAACAAAATTAAAGTTATTGTTACTTTTCCACACTTGTGTGCATCCCCTGCATAGCTGGCAAAGGCCTTATGTTTTGACAGTGTAGCCTGTCTCAGTCACTGCTCTCATATTCAACATCAATCATCAGACATTATCACACTGTCACTGGAGACACAGGGACCAGGCAACAATGGCTGCCTCCCAAGTGTTCACTTTCTACCATTTGCATCACAAGCGCTAAATGATGCATCTGTTCTAGTGATAGTCCAGCCTCTTTCTAGTTGTTTAGAACCACCACATAATATTTTATAAAGTCTCAAAAGATGGCAGACCATGTTTTGTTATTCATTTCTGTATTACATTACTGTTTTATAAAGAAATCTCACAAATAAAACATTGTCCAAAAATAACTGCAAGAATTCTCTCATTATATGAGTAAAACATTTTATTATCTTACTCCCATTAAAACACATTTAAAAGACAAATACAAAAATAGGTTTAAAAACAGACTAAACGAAGTGTCAAACCTACATCTACTGAAATCTTACTCCAAGAGCAGGACCAGCTTAGTACTCTGTCTGTACACACATATGGGGTCACGCACAGACGAGATAGATGCACACAGTCTCACAATGGCCGAAACAGAGGCTCCTCTTCCTCTCTGTCCTCACTTGGGACATATATGGCCTAGCTGGCAAAAGTGTATTTACTCTGCCTGGGAGCTCAAGCCATCATTTTGTGAAAAGGTCCATGTCCTTTTATAAAAACTACATCTTTAGAAGTCTTTTCTCTTATATGAAATCAAGGCTCATGTCCGCCCTTTGAATGTGTTCATGCAGGTGTAGCTCCCGGTAAACTTGTGGATTTCTTCAAGTGCTATTTGTGGCATGAAACTGGAAAATAAAACAAAGAAAAAGATAAAATGAAAAACATGAAATAATAATTAAATCAAATTATATTGTTAAACCAATTATTAACATTTCCTTATTTGAATCATTTATTTTCTACCTTTTAAGAGCAACCAGGGCATGCATTGTCCAGGGCAGGTAGAGGAAGGCCTTGTCTGCTCTGACTGCATCCACGGTCTTCTGAGCCACTACTTCAGGTTTTAGAGGTGGAAACAGCTGAGGAAACCTGTAAGGAAGAGGGGATATTTTAACTTTGATTACTAAAAAAACATCAGAATAAAAATGTTATTTTCAAATTAAGTTTGCAAAATGATTGCTAAAATGCTGCTGGTGCATATGCCATGTGAAATACCACAGAGACCAGGAAGTGACAGTATAACATTAAGTTGGCTGATCTAAAATTAATTATAAACACACCATTTTGCAAATTGCCCAGTAGCTCCTATATGTGGTTTCTTATGCAGAACCTTTTACATTATATGTCTTGTGCCATTTACTAATCCTCAACCTTAAATCATGAACAAAGACCTTTTACAAAATTAACAAATAGTTTATTAAAAATGAACCAAACTTGGTAACTAAATGAAGGGCTGGGAGTTAGGGTATTAAAGAAGCAGCTGCAAAACCTGAATTATTAAAAAACTGCTCACCAATTCTTTGTAAAAATAAAGCATCAGCTTTATTAAGGCTAACATAAAGTGTGACCCTTATGTCGTTCTCACCTGACTCTCATTCCCTGGAACATCTCAGTGTTGGTGTGGAATGGGAGCACTGTGGTGCAGCCAACCCCAGGACAGTCCAGCAGACCTAGAGTCAGGCTCTCCATGAAGGCCAGGGAGGAGGCCTTGGACGTACAATA
The DNA here is from genome assembly GCF_026225935.1 of Boleophthalmus pectinirostris. Lineage (NCBI taxonomy): Eukaryota > Metazoa > Chordata > Actinopteri > Gobiiformes > Gobiidae > Boleophthalmus > Boleophthalmus pectinirostris. The sequence goes on from NW_026571299.1 coordinate 36,060,624, forward strand.
GTCTATGGCCCCAGGGATCGGAGACTGGGACAGGATGGAGTTTATGCACACCACATGACCGTGCTGCAGCTCCAACATCCGAGGTAGAAAGGCTTTTGTGGTCTGTAATGTAGAGACATGAAAGGTGAATAAGGGGGAACAAAGGAGAGACAATATCCAGTGTGATTTCCATTTCCTTTAGGTGATAATTGTATGTCTATCTGGGTTTGACAGTCTTTTTATCTTCCTTCAAAGTAAAAATGGCCTTGTATGTTCTGATATTTCAAAAGGCAGAGCACTTTTGGAAATTCCCCTGAAAAATGTGCTATAATGGAATTCATCTAACAGCTAAAACTGTGTGGGACTGGGCTCATAGTATAAACTCCCCCAGTGGATATATGTTAAGAGCAATGAGTTTCAACTCTCCCTGATTCTGCACCTCTAATAGAAGATCATAGGGATGGAATATATGATATCATTCATAATCATGTCATGATGTATTCCAAAATGTTAAAGAAAAAGTAATCTTACCCAAAACTGTCCCAAAGTGTTGATGTGTTGAGATTTCAGAAGTGCATCGTCATCACAGTCCATCAGACTTTTACCATGGACCACTGCGGCATTGTTCACCAGTATTGTAACATCTCCAACCTATTGTACACAAAGAAACAAAAAAAAACAACAAAAAAAATCAATACACTGCTATAGGGATCATGGTTTTCCCATCTTGCCTTCATTCAAGGACAGCAAGAATTCCTATAGTTCAAAAGTATAATATTTCTACCAGATGGGAGACTGCTCAGCTCAGCCAATATACATCAGACAAAAAGGCAACATGGGGACATATTTTATGATGTGCTCTCTGAAACATTGACATTTTCATTTTTCATCCAACACAAAAATATGCGGTGTGTGTTGAAATATACCTTTTCTCTGACCACTTTGGCTTGATTGTACACCTCCTCCCGATTGGCCACATCACAAATGAAGTAGTGGCACTCTGTTCCCATCAGGGAGATTTCCTCTGCTGTTTCTTTCAGGCACTTCTCAGTTCTACCCCACAGGATTACCTATAAGAAGAAAAAAATAACTTTATTTATAAAAAAAACTACTCTTGGTTAATTTTGAAGTAACAAAAAACATAATAAATAATTTAACATTGTAAAAAGTGTGTCTGGATCAGAATGTATATATATATCTTATATTCGTGTGTGTGTATTCATATACCAATTTAGCCACCTAACCACCCCAGAAACCATATTTACTTTGTTGCTTTAACAATAGCCATACTGCATATAAATTTTTTTTCTAAAATTATGAAGCCCCGGTTTTAATATTGTTCTTTTCTCATCTACATCAAAAAGACTGTTTGTAATCTATTTCCGAGAACAGAGAGTGCTTCGGAAACCCATCAGCAAATAGTTTTTTGAACAAGATTAAAGGATTTGGGGGGTCGCTGCGTGAATGAATTGTCTCTTGATCCAGCCAGAGCCTACATGAAGCCCTGTCATTTGAGCAGGGAACACGAGGGTGCATAGAGGTGGGGGACTAGCGATTGGGCAATTAGATCTGTCAGTCTTCGGGGTCAGCGAAAGGTAATGAAATCAGGGGGTGAGCGAGCCCTCCTCATCGCTCCAACACAAATTCTCCTGCAGATTACACGGCCTGTTGGGCAGATGAGCCCCGCCGTCTGTGATGAAAAGACAGTGTGTGCGAAGAGCAGAGGAGACGCCAGTATGGGATTTGGCCCCAAGCCCATGACCAAGGTTAATATTTGAGCCAAAGTCTGAGGAAAGTGATCTCGTGTATGTGACAGTCAGACACGGGCTGTGAGCATGTGCTGTCCACACAAAGCAGAGAGGCCTGTGTTACCCGGTGGAGTGGCATGTCAGTTCAGTATGGTCGTATCTGAACTTGACAACAGCTACAAACACATGGATCGGTCTTTAGTATATGTACCCAGAAAACAGCTTGATTCAGGTGACTATAAATATCTATGCTACCGGGGTTTATGCAAAGAATTTTACTGCAAATTAGGGCTTTGTATCATTAAGAAGTTGCCGATACGATACATACCTCGATACACAGGCCACGATACATATCTCGATACAGTGCACTTTCGATTCGATATGATATATTTCAAATCGATTCAATGCAGTTCAATAAAAAATAAAGGCTAAATCATGGCTGTGACACTAAAAGTCTTTGTTAAATCACTTCTTGTGCAAAGTTCATATGAAAACATATGAAACATTTTAATCATCAAAACGGTCAAAATATCAAATGTGTTGAACAAATGAGCTTCCTTTCACTCCACAAGCAACAAAACTGTAGCTCTGTAACACAATAATTTAGTAAAACACACCTAAAAATACTCTTGGTGATATATCGATACAGTAGCCCACGATATCGATACTGTATCATCACATTAAATGATACGATATATCGATATTCCGATATTTTTGCACACCCCTACTGCAAATGCATAAGTAGGAGTTACTACACCCAACGTGTCACTCATTATTATACCAACTGTTGCTTCCATTAAACTTGTTTTCTCCATTTAGTCCAATACTGCAGGTAAGAACCATCTACTCTAGTTTGGAAGCGTGGTCATTTTACATGCATTAGACGCATGCTTTTTGCAGTGTTATAAATACACTCAACTAAAGTGTGTGAACTATAAAAGCTTAGGCTTGATGGAAAGTGTTGCCTATCATGCAGAACCTGGGGCTTGGGGCTGCTCTCCCTCTGTGAAAGCCTCTTGTTTGATTTGCGTTTGATTGGCTTTTCTGTTTGCCTCATTTGCAAAGCCATTTGAGTAATCAGCCAGGGGGGAGACAGCTCCTGATAAATAACTCAAAGCTTTAATGGGATTTGAGCCTTACAAACAAAGCTGACAGCCCTCATTTTAAAAGGGAGTCCTCAAACTGTGCACTCCTGCTAATGTTATTTAATTCATTAAGGCACAACACACCAGCTCCTCAGAATAAACAAGCACTGGCCAAATTGTAATCTAAATAAGGAGAGTGAGAAAACACTTTTGATTGACTGCTGTGGTCTATGCTTGTGGTCTATGTTTGTTATGAGAGATAAAGCAGATACCATAATGTCAATATCTGTAGTAGTGGGAACAGTGGCAGCAACTGTGGTTATGCCATTCTGCTTGTGATATTAAACTCAATACTAGACAGTAACATCTCAATAGGTGCAGGCAGGCGACAGTTTTTAGTGATACTATTTTCATTTGAAATATTTAAAAGAAAAAAATGCCTTTGTAAAGACATAATTGAAATTCCTTGACTTGTACCTTCACAATAAACTGCTGCATATTATTACAATAGTCATTTGGGATTGTTTACAAAATGCACACTCAAACTTCATCGAGGCCATCTCCTTTACATCGATACGATAAGCTGATAATAAGTGGTTCTTAGATGCCACCTTATACCCAGGCAGCATGTACCTGTACAATCCCAATAACTGAGCTCCTGCGATACTCTATCTGTCCCTCTGAATGTATGGGTGGGTATAGGCCCTCCTTTTCACACCCATTGTATGAGAGCAGACACACACACATACACACACACACACACACACACACACACACATTGGGGGCAGCAGGAGTTCAGGAGGCAGTCGCCTGCTGCTGTCTAATTACTGCGGAGACAGCAAGGTCAGCTGCAGGGCAAGACCCAGCTGGGAACGGTGTGCTTCCCGCCTCCACCACAACACATCCACATGGACACAATGAGTTCATCACTATGAGGATTTTCACTATTAACCTAATCAGACTTTTCAACCAGCCAAGGTGAAAGTTGGTTAAATACAATACAATTTTTGCAAATGTTTAATCCTGGAATGAAGAATATGATGTTAATACTACTTGTTGGTTACCAGAATTACTTGGAGAAAACAGATTTTCCTGGGAGTCTTTCTCCATGGCATTTTCTTTTTATGATTGAAAGTATAAGTGAATTATTTGGGAATATATCTAATTGTAATTTGCAATTTATGATTTGAACTTTTAATACGATTCGGTTCAAGTTCACATTTTACAGTTTTGACATACTTCTCTATTAAAAATTGACATTTGCAATACAGCTCACAGAATCTCAAACAGGATTAAAGTTTTCCAAGGCAACATTTTAGCTCAGCAAAAATAATGAGCTTACCATCAAAACTGAAACTTTAGCAGCTCAGAAGTCTTAGTCCTGCTCTCAGGGACCACAGAATCACTGGTTTATGCAGTCTGCCATTGAGGTTCACACTTTTATGTGACTAGAGATGTCCCATGCAAGTTTGTTAAAAAGATTTTTGCTGTCTAAAACTAGTTAAAATACAGCATTCAAACATTTTTGGGAGGAAAACATGCACATGGATTTATGGATTTATAGACTGGATCAAAAGTATTTATGCTAGAGAAAATTGAGAGATCTCAGAATATCAAATACATCAACAGTTTTTTCACTACATAATGTATGTTGTTGAAAGTTGTAGAAGTTTCAAAAAAATGTGCTTAAAAAAGCCATCCAGAAAAAAAAATATAAAAAGACTGAAATATGAACTGACAAACAACTAATGTGAGATGGGATATTTTGTTATTTTTGGTGGATTTTAGTACTTCAAAAATTGCAGTCTTTGTTAGTGATTGCTAATTTTGTCCAGCCCTAATGGAAAGCCAATCGTCAGACTCCGAGTATGCAATTATTGTATTAACTAGAGCTGTTCCTGAAAAATTTTCCCCCAAAGAAACACATTTGGGACTTGGGAATGTGACAAAGAGTGCACAAGCTTGTGACCCAGTGAGGCTGGATTTTAGTGATTCGGTTTATTGTCCTGTGACTATTCCACTCTCAAAGGAACCTGGATCCTCTGGCTGTGGCATTCTTTCCTCAGACCTGTCATCCCTCTCACACCGTAAAATCTCTAAAGCTCCAGAGCAGAAAGGAAAGAGGAAACACCAGCTGCCAATCACAAAGAGGCTCGAACCGGGGTTAGCACAAGTTCATAGAGGTTAGCCACTATTCATAATAACCGTCCTATTTCCTTCCTATAGCATGTCTTCAGGCGGGGAGTAATTGTCATACACATTATCGCAGGTGTTGTTTTCAAAGCTTTCACACCTTGATAATGCTCAACAATGGAGGTGCTGAAAAGCGTGGTGACATCCTTTGTTGTGCAGCTGCAAACTAGAGCTTTTAAAAGCCACTGGTTTCTCCTTGCCCCATTCCCTCGAGGAGAGAAGTGAAAAGAACCAAGAACCAGTTAGTGTTTCATTCAGCTCATAGCCATTTTTTCAAGCTGCTGAAATTGTGTCTTAAAGTGAACATGTGAAAAGTCCCATTTCATGCATGCAAGTGGAACTGGCTTGTTCCATGACATGGGAACAAAATGCCTTTAAGCATTTTCTTGCATGGGTAATGAATTGGATCATGCATACAGTAGAGGCACCTCTAAAAGCATGCAGTTTCATCTCAAACAGTAAGCAGGATTGTCCTACCACTGTATTCCCACAGAGAAAAAAGATAGCAGGAAACAGGTGACCCACAGCAAGCATCAATGTAATGTAACCACTTGAGCTTTGAAAAAACATCCAAGAGACAAGTCCTTGTTAGTGAGTGAGGGATGACAGAGGGACGGTGGGGGGGTTAGGTGCACTGTTTACACTGGAGGGGTGCATGTGCTGGGTAGGCCCCTCTGAATCAACAAGCTTACATTTATTAAATGACATAATTTCAATGCTTGAGCTTGGACATGCCCAAAGTGCTCAAGTGAAAAGTTTATTTTACACATTCTTGTTGGTTAATGGCTTTTCCTTTCAGAGGTCACAACACCAACTAAGGCTGTAGTTAACTTAAGACATCCACTGTGCATGGATTCATCAAGAAACAGTTGCACCAAAGAAACTCTGAAAAAGATTCTGCATTTCTAGGAACAGACCATTCATCTGACCCAACAGCAACAGTTTATACAGAAAGCTTCTAGTAAATTCTACATTTTCATATATAATACAGCATATAATAAGTAGGGGTGTAATGATATTCAAGTCTCACCATACGATATCGTCAAGGTATGAACCTCACGATACGATATTTATTGTGATATCATGGGAGAGGTCGCGACATGGTGGGGAGGCTCAATAAGGATGTAAGAATATCCAAATCTCTCGGTACGATATTTTCACGGGATGATATTTATTGTGATATTTTGTGGAGGCTAACAAAACTGTTACTATGATACCTTTTCCTTTTAAAATACCTTGACAAGACTTAATTCAAAGAACTAAAACTTAAAAGTGCTTAGAACTATTATTTCTTCATGTAGTCTGCACTAAGATGGAGCAAAGAATCATGGTCTACGTAGTTCTCTCTGTCTTGTCCATAACTCTTAATTTAAGCAAAGAGACTTGTAATTGAATATATTGTGAGGGCCCACAATATTATTGTGAGAACTTTGACGATACAATATCATGATATTTTGGTTATTGTTACATCCTTAATAATAAGCCAAGCCTTTTCTGCTCTATTCCATATATATTCTTATAATCATGAAACAATTAGTCTAAAGAAATGACCAATCGACCCCCGTAGAGCAACTACAGTGCTTCAGACATGTATCAGTACATTCAACAATGAATGGAACACATTAAACACAGCCATTTGTTTTACAATGAAACCCCCTCTCCATTTATTTAAGCTGAAGACTGGCACAAAGTGTATGTAACACAGATGCATGGCCCTCTTCACCTGACTGTAACAATTATACAAACTGTCATGGTGGTTAATATCAGACAAATATGTTATATGTTATGAGTTATAGATGACTGGAATAGGTAAATACTTCACACTCCAACTATTTAATAAACTAAAAAATGCACACTCATCTTCCAAGCCTTTGTTTTTGCACACTCCATAAATCCTCACATGCCCGCTTCAAAATGAGGCCTAATCTGGCTTTTATTAAAAGCATTACAGTCTTTTGTTGTTATGTTGCGATGTCTTGGCACCACTTAAAACTCCTCAAAAATGTTGCCTGAAATCCCAATAAAGTAGCAGCAGGTTGTGCAAGACATATCCCACCACTCTTCCAACAACATTTGCCCCTTCATCCCACGCCAGAGCTAACCATAACAACAGGTTAGCCATGCCAATCATCGTAGAATGAGCATGAACCAGTGCACAATGTCAGGGGAGAACTGCCCTTATAATCACATCAATCAGCTCCAAAGGCTGTGCAGGCTGCCCTCTTCTTGACCTGCTGTTGTGCAATGCTCCCAGCTCAAATTGAGGCCAGAGCCCACAGTCCCACTGGAGCAACTAAAGGCTACTTGGAGGTCATGATCTTTTGCTTTCATACAAGCCCTGTGACAATACACTTGGGGCATATAGAGGTAAAGTAGTGACTGCAAAGGTTGTACCTGGAGAAACAAGGAAAGGGGGAGGGGCAGACAAAAACTGCAGGTCTAAGTGCTTACATGTCCCACTGAATGTAGTCAGACTTGTCTCTTAACACTGTGTCAATAATTAGAAGTTGGGGTAGTGAGGTCTAACTTCTAGGCTTATTTATCACAGGCAAAAAGCACAAAGTTCATCCACATTTTTCACAAGTCATTATATCATATTTATGTTAAAGACATGATTACATCATTTTCTTGTTGTATCACAGTTGCACTTAGAACTGACAGATATGACAAGACATGCCTTTCCACAATTTGCCCAGTGGAATTATAAATGAATTCAAATAATATGCATTGTATATATAATGAAAGTTTGAAATCAGATGAATCTTGGCCAGACTAAATAATCCAGAATGATAAATATAAAAGTCTGTGTTATTACATTAAACTGAGGAAAAGCATGGCACAATTTTTCACTATCTGAAGACAATCCAGAAAGGTTAACTCTAAATGTCACACAATGTACTGGACACTATAAAGGCTACTGTTCATGTCAATACTTCATAAACAGTGTCAAAGTAGCCAAGCTTTACCTTTGACCCCTGCTATAACTCTGTTAGATAAAGTGGCTATAGAGAGAATAACAGCAAGCTTCCATTCTGGTTTGCAAAGTCGTGCTTTTTGCATTACATTAGGCTACTGTGAATGTAATTTGAACACTAACCTTTTTAGCGCCCTGCTTGGCGAACTCTTTGGCCAGGTGACGGCCGATGCCTCGTCCTCCTCCGGTGATCAGCACTACCTCCGCGCTCAGGTCCTTCCTTCTGCGGGACAACAGCGGGGACACGCTGGCTCTCAAGACGTGGTAGAGGATTTGGACCGGGAAGAGCAACATGCGGCACACACTTATCAAATCCATGTCGCCAAATGTCTTAATTGCGCAGAAGATGATTAATCTTTAAACAAGCGGAACAGTCACGCATGAATCAGAAACGCTGTTTTTGTAATCCAAACGAGAGAAAGTCTCGTCAGTCACATCTGCAAATAAGTGAGATCAGTCATTACGCATGTCAACCAATGGCAGAGGTATAAATGGTACAAGTCCAGTCTAAGCTCCGGAGTGCTGCTGTGCGCTCCTCAAACCGCTGCGCTTTGCTTTGCTTGTGTTGTGATCCTCTCCTGGCTTTTATACGCGGGCGCAGTGGCCGTGCTCGACAACTTCCACCTCTGAAAGCCCTGACGCGCCCTGGAGACAGCTTTGTAAGGGCAATAATCCTGATTGACATGTTGAGTGGGGATGAATATTTGCTTTTTTATTGCCCCGGTGCCCCGTGTCTGCCCACACTGGCTGCGTACTCGCGCCTTCCCCGCCCCCTTTCAGGCGTCTCCACAGAGTTCAAGCTGTGGCTCAGGCCCCCCAGTGGTCAAAACTCTGGATCTGCGCTGTTGGAGTTTAATGTTGTTTAGAAAAGTTTTAATGTGATTAGGCTGATGAGATATATGCCAGTGGTAGTTCATTATGATTCAAACAAACAAGATGGCTTATCTGAAAATTAATGGTCACTTAATTATAATTGGATGTTTTGTGAATCGAGGCAGGAGGAGGCATTCAAATATGCAAATTTAAACGTTCACTGGGGAAACTCTTACGTTAAAAGATTTTGATTAAAAGGGATGTACTAGTCAGCTAAACTAGTCAGCAAAAGTACTGTTGTGAATCTGAATAGGCCTAAAACAACTTGAATACAATAAACTAAAATAATCCTATACTCCAAGCAAAATACATGACAAAAAGAGACAACAAAAGTATTCACAGAAGTTTTCATTAAGATTTACAAATCTTCATGTCAAGTCAATTTTCGAAAGGAAACCAAACTTGAGCTATCACTGCCATCTACAGATCAACTGTGAAAGTTCAGACACTTCAGTCAGCTCAGTCTGTTCTTATCTGAACAAACCAACAAAAACATTAAAACCTTGATCCGTTTTTTCACACTCAACAACCCCAACACGAGACTGCAAGGTTTCAAAACCAAAACTGTTTTCAAATTATACAAGTAATTTTCTGTCTGTCTGTTTGTTTTTGTTTTTTTTGTTTTTTTGTTTTTGTTTTTTTTACCAAAATATGGCATTCAAGGATACTGCTATTTTTATTCTTCTCAACAATTTCAAAAACTGTGTAAACAAATAGAGATATCAATCATTTAATCACAATCACAGACAGACAGACAAAAAAAAAAAAAAAAAAAAACAAACACAAATTTGAGACAAGTTAAAGGTGTGGCCACAGCCTGTTTGTGTCAGAGGAGATGTTAATTCTTTTTAAATGGTTAAATTGTCCAGAGTATGGCATTATTCTAATATGTCTTGCATTTATTTAACTACAGGTGTTTAAGTGCTGAAAAATGAATAAAATATATCTTTAAAAAAACATGCATTCTTACTGTGAGTGGGGTCACCTCTTCACAAATCTAACCTGTCATTTAGCTTGCAAGCCTCCATAGAGATGCATAAGTTTATGACCATACTGTGGAACATTCTAACCACATCTCCATGGAGACAAGCAGGTGATGGACCCTCTACCAGACATGTTACCTCTTAAGTGCACCTTTAAGTATATATATATGTATGTATAAGTATATTTTCTTCTTTTATAGGCCCACACCCAAAAAACTAGACCAAAGTTTTCCCCCCACATCCCTCTTTATCAAAACGTGTGTATTTATGCTTGCATATCTAATACCCTCTAGCCCCAAACTATACACCATGTCATTAAGTGAAGTGAAGGTGACCCTGTGGTGTTGTTAAAGTGGGTGGGGTGTGCACAGAGCTGGGAGCAGGTACATCACACATTTAGACCTAATTGCTCCTTTAGCTGAACAGCCATGGACATCGGCTTTGCTATTTTAATAATTGGCTGTGCGGCTCTCGTGGCTGCCTTCCTCCTCCTGGTAATTGGCCTGGTGTACGCGGAGCTGATGAATTCTCACATTCCTCCTGGGGTTGAGAACACAGGCAAACTGCACGCGGTTCACAGCCTATTTGTGGGTATAGCAATTGTGGTAAGTTGTCCGACATCTGTACAATTCTATGCTTTTAATCATTATGTTGTGTATTATTTTGTGTATACGTTTTAAGCAAGTTGTTTGAAAGTACAAAACTGCAGTTGGGTCAACAAATAGCTTCCTTAGCCCCGCATGCCCAGAGAATTGTTAGATTATCTTCTGCAGGTGAAAAATTTGACTCTATAATACAATTTTTTTGTAGTTCATTTTATTCACTCTTTTAATTTATGTTCCCAAACTTTTTTAAAGGTCCCATATTATGCTTTTCTGATCTGTTATAATGTCCTTTCATCATCACAAACATACCTGGAGTTGTGTTTTGTTTCAATCATACATGTTTAACACACAAACCCTGTATATCTAAGTTCTCTTTTCCACCTTGTGATGTCATGTGGTAATACAGGAACTCCCCATACACCTTCACTAGAGTCATTTGGATATTTTAGCCCTAGAATTGCCAATCTCCACAAAAAAGACCAAAGGTAACTTAACTTGCAAACTTGAGCTTTGAAGAAATAGAGACACTAATAATAAAGGGTTACTCAAATATGAGTGAATGAAACAAAACAAAACTCTAAGTATGTTTTTGACAAGGATTATTAACAGAATTATGTCTTAAAGCTCACAAGAGTCATTTTTTGTAATATAAGACCTTTAATACATAGCTGTTTTATTTGCCCTTCGTAGCTGCTGATAATATTGAGATCAGAGGCGTTTTAGATAAGAAACCAGGTCTCACCAAAGCAAGGTCACCTGTTTGAAGTTGTCATGGTAAATACACTTTCTAAGGAAAACGTATAACCTTCGTTTTGACTTTACACAGTATACCACATTCTCGTCCTGCAGATTATGCATTCTATAAGTGTATATATGCTCAGGGCTATGTGTCAAATCATTCTTTAGTGAGCTCGCGTGCAGACATTTGAAGCCCTTGATGCACTTGTTCCTATATTTTCATGTATTATTTTCTATAGACTTGGCCAAAGGGGAATTTCTCACAGCATATCATAGTTCAGCTCCGTGGTTGAATGTCAGATACAGGTTTATGAGAGAGCCTTAAGCCGTGGTATTGTCAACAGAAACAAATTTACATCATAACAAAGGAATACATTTAGAGTGAAAGCCATGTATTTCACAGATGTGTTTAACGTCTTTATTTTATTTAAAGACCACTAAGTATAGGGCCTGCCACCCGCTTTTTTCTTCTTTCTTTCTCTTGGAATGTTCTACAGTATGGTATTAAACTGCATTTACTGTAGGCAGTGCTGGGAAGTAACTGAATACATGTAGAGAGAATACACATTTTGCACCTGAATACAGTTACTCTTTCATATGGTGCTATTTAGAATACATTACCTAAAATCAAATGAATATATTTTTCCTTCTCCAGCCAGTGATAAGGTGAACAGTGAAACAAACACAGCAGTTTTTAATGCTATGTTGCGTTTTTACTCTCTAGTGTTACAGTACTCTGACTGGACCATGTATCAGAACACACTGCAAAATACATTTTAATGCAGGTATTCAGTAGCTACCTAGTGCCTCCACTCACTTTCATTTCTCTCCAGCGACTAGGTCAAGAATTAAAATACACTAGACCGGCTATTCAGCGAAGAGCCGTGAAGCCATAACGTCAAACTCAAGTGCCTGTCTGGGTCTCTTTTATGGTACAGCACAACAGTAAACAAAGCGATTGAGATGGATATAGACAAAGCCATACATTCTGTGTTGGCAACAATTCCCGAAATCGAGGCTTTAAAGCTGGAACAAAGAGAATGTTTGGTGAATTTTATCAAAGGGAAAGACATTCTTCTTCCTATGGGATTTGGCGCATTACATCACCACCAAATAGCAAATAAAAAGTACCTGCCTACCATCAAGTGAACGAATCCTAATGCTGCGAGGTTAGACAGTTTCCACAAAGTGAAACCGGCTGATGAATCATAGGTATTCAGTATACTGTAACGAAATACATTTTCAAAGTATTCTTTCCATTACAGATTACAAGTGTATTTATTGCTTAAAAATACAATGAAAAACATGATTTTTTACTTGAGCAGGGTCTCCACAGATATGACCTGTAATTGTGGCATCACTGGTTTGTCTCCATGGAAATAGATTTAGAGGTATAATGCCAACTCTTGGAAGATTTCAGGCAAAGCATTAACATTTCCAAGCAGGTAGCGGGCCCTGCTCCAGAAAAGTAACACTCTAAAATATTAGATGACAAGATTTTATTTTCAGCAATCCCCTTTTCTTATTATTCCTCCTCCCAGGGTCGCATCTTGCACCGCCTGAGTATCTGTCATCAGGTCACCTTCATCCGCTGGTTTGTCTCATGTTTTCTGACCCACACAAATCCGCCTCCCCCCGGTTTGAGGATAAAGGACCTCATTTTCTCTGCAGTTCCTGTTCGAATCTACGAACCCACCGCAGCCTGTGATGGTTTAAGAAGAGGGCTGGTATATTTCCATGGTGGAGGATGGGTCTTGGGTAATATAGGTGAGCAAATCCAATACAGAATATTATAATATCCTTGGTGTACTGTGCACTCTGGCAAAGTAATTAGTGATCCTGCCATTTTGAGGGCACTGGTGCATGAAGTGGAGTCTGCATGTTTCCCCATTGTCCCAAGAAATCAAAAATTGTTCAAGCAGAATATGAACGTTCATTATAGAAAAGTCAAAAAGTCAGTGATTGCTTGCTTTTCTCTTCTCCCCAGATTCTGTTGATGAAGTCTGCCGCTACATTGCTCTGAAATCCAGCACAACTGTAGTTTCGGTCGGGTATGTAATTTCCATTACACATGAATGAATGAAAATCACAGCACCGTATGCTTGCTAATCCACTTTAATGTACCATATTGAGCATGTTTGCCCACTCACCTCCTCCCAGGTACCGATTAGCCCCTGAGCACAAGTACCCCTCTCAGCTGGACGACTGTGAGGCTGCCACCCGCCACTTCCTGTCTGTGGCCATGGAAGACTTTGGCGTAGACCCTGGCAGAGTGGCAGTTGGGGGGGACAGCACTGGGGCGAACCTGGCTGCCGCACTGTGCCAGCGCTTGGCAAAACAAGACAATGGACATGTGGTGCTCCCGTGTGCCCAAGTCTTGGTCTACCCAGTGTTGCAGATGGCAGATTTCAACTTGCCCTCGTACCAGCAAAATCACGCTGTGCCCATATTGTACCGTGCCCGGATGCCGTTCTACTTCCTGCAATATCTCAATGGAGACCCTTCATTGGGCCAGGATTTGCTGGATGGGTACCATGTCCCCAATGAACTTAAACCACGCTACACGACCTGGCTGTCTCCTAGCAACTTACCACAACAGTGCTTATCCAGGGGCTATGTCGAGCCCCCAAAGGCAGAGTATGATGGAGGGCTGTACCACGAAATCAAAGATGGTCTGGAACATGAGGTCTCACCACTATTGGCTGAAGATGATGTCATTGAGAAAGCCCCGTCCACATTCATCCTCACCTGTGAATATGATGTAGTGAGGGATGATGGGATACTTTTCAGGAAGCGGCTGCTGGACTTGAACAAAGACGTGACCTGGAAGCACATGGATAATGGTTTTCATGGAATAATTAACTTTTACAATCAGGGCTGGCTGAGCTTTCCAGCGGCCACACGTGTTCTAGATCACATTGTGGATTTTTTAATAACTTTGTAATTAATTATAGTCAAGGGCTGTTCCCTCAATTTATTACACTCACATTATTACAATAAAAGAAATCAGTCCACAATAAACCAAACGATTGTCATCCTGTTATTGGCAACCTGGCATTTCAAGATGAACAGATACTTTTTTTTTCCATTAATATTAAAGGGCATTATTATATTGCTTTCTGATCTATGTTATAATGTTGTTTCCTCATCACCAACTTAGCTGGAGTTGTGTTTTGTTTTGTTGACACATGTTTAACACACAAATCCAGCATATTTAGTCAGTTCATCTCTCAAACTGAAAACACTCTCTTCCAACTTGTGACGTCGATGTGGTGAAACCAGAAGTGCTCTAATGTGTTTTTAAACTCCATACACCTTCACTAGAATCATTTGGTTGATTTGAGTCATGGAATTGCCAATCTCTGCTGAACTAAAGGTAAAAAGTAGCTGTTAACTTCATGCTTCATGACATCACAAGGTGGAACAGAGCATTTTGAGCTTCAGAGCTGTAGACAAGCTAATAATGCAGGATTACTCAAAGATGTCTGAAGGAAACAAAACACAACTCCAGGTATGTTTTTCAGAGAGTAGCAGCATTCTAACATGGCTTAAAGCTCACAAGATTCAATGTTGTGTAATATAGGACCTTTAAGTAGTTTATACAGAAAGAAAACATTTGTTTTAGATATCGTAGATATACTAGATTTATTATTATTGGTGTAATGAGCTATAAACCAATTTTTGCCTTACTTTACACACAGTTTCAACAGTTTTGCAGGTTTATTATCTTCATTTGCACTACTTCAACTGTATACTATGACCAGAGCTTTGTAAACATTAAACAGACTGTTAAATCTACAATAGCCCCAATGAGCCAACCTTTTCACACAGCACAACAAGCAAAATAATTTTAACTTCTAAATACTCTGAAAGTGCTGGCTCAAAACTCTCATAATCCTCTTCCAAAACATAATCGCCGTGAGGCCTTCAGTTGTGTTTTAATTCAAGGCTAGTATCTTCTCCAGCTCTTGTCTTTACCTTTGACTGTTTGTAGTCTCCATAGCAACCCCGCTCTAGTATTTCAATGGTGTGTCATTAAGAGCCAGGTGAATGCACATACATGCGATCTATTCAGTAAGCACAGTGTGTTCTGAGGGGCCAGGGATTCCTGGGCCTGGTTTGTTAGACACAGCTACAGTCAGTATGTACCTCACAAGAGCAGCACAGGATAAATGGTCCCAGCCCGGGTGGAGGATAGAGAACAAGTACACAAACAAGGTGCTGTTAGGAAACTGGGCAGAGGAGCGGCAGCAGGTAAGCACTGTAGTTTATTCAAATGGCATTGCATTTGAATAAACTCTAGATCAAGGTTTATGCTCATTTTGAAAAGTTATATTTTACACTCAAAAGAGACATATATGCAACTTTTAACCATGAAGCCCCCTTATCATTAGTTTAATCAGAATTGTATATGGGGTATATCAATTCTGCATTTTTAACAGAGAGTTAATGGTTCTTACTATTACTAAGCTTTTTTTTTTTGGCTGAATATTTTGGTTTACTATAAACAACATGTAAAATATTGATCTCAGAAAAAGTGTAACATCAAGGTCAGACATTTTGGAATATCAAAATGTGTTAAATTATCCTCCTTTAGATCGGAGGCTCTTTTGTATAATTGCCAAATGCATAACCTGTATTTCTTTTATATCACTTTATCTTTGGACATTTAAAAAATAGTCTAATACTGACCACCAATACCTCAAAACAACTGCTAACGAACCACAACTGTTAAACACAAATCTTAAACACTTTTAGAGATGTCTACTTAACTCACCACGACCACCACCACGAAGCCTATTAGGAGAAGTCATCCGTTGTATTTATTTGGATTATTTTTCAAACTCAAAGTGCATTTGAATGATATGATATGCAAATATAGACATTTCTGTGTAGAGAACCAAAAAAGTAGCAGCCTTGGTTGTTTTCAGCAGCTCAGTTGGCATTCAAATACTATACCAAAGTGATTAGTGGGGCTGGGTTGCGCCGCATCAGCAGTGCCTCCTGGTGGGAGCGGCTGGAGGCGCACACTAATTGCATTGACGCTAACCCAGCCACGGGCCACCGCCTCAGGATCACGCAGCAGAAACGAATCCAGAAATACACCCGTGTTTACCGATGGTGAAGTCTGAGCTTTGCTGATCCTTGTATGCCGTGTTTTGATTTGAATGTTTAGGCTGTGTTTATTTTGTCCATCATAGTTCAAACGGGAACCACGCTTAACAACGGCCCCCTGCAGCACCAGCCGAGCAGACTACACACCGCATTGGGATGTCAAGCCAGACAGCTTTGAGAGACGATCTGGCCTACAAAGAACTGAGGTCAACCCTTTAACTGCGCATCATTATGCAATTTAAACCAATAGAAAGCTGTCACAACCTTGGAAGTCAACGCTTTGCATAATATTGAATAAAAGGTTCATATTGGCTGGTTGGACTCAAGTCAAGAAAAAAAAAATCACCTCTCCCACTAAGTATTTTACGGTGTAGTTAGAGCAATTTGCTGATGTAACTTTGTCTGATTATTAGTTGTGAAAGAGGATACAGCTTTCATATCTTAATCCTGTAGGGGGCAGCGCACACAGACTAACTTACTCTGTCACTACCACTGTGTTATCTTCCAGGGGCTGCCGGCCAAGCTGCTTTTTGCCCAGCAGGGTTCACCATCCTCTCATGGCTTGGTCACTCACTATGAGGAGAGCTACGGAAGAAAACGCACTAATGCCCTGCCAACGCTGCAGCCCTGTCATCAAAAGAGCTCAACATGGGCGCTGCACAGGCCAAATACTGGTAATGTCCGTGGCACAGCTCACACAAGAGAGAGAAACATACACATATCTGATATTAGAGCTGACAATTGTGGCAGATCAGAAAAGAATATTGTATTAATACAGAAAGAAGTTAAGCTTTTAATTAGCACAGAGAAATACTTGGAGGTTGAGCTGGATTATTGGAAATTGTGTTCAAGTAAAAGTGCAATTACTTGGCTAAAAATCGACTCAATTGCACATACAAGCACTGCTGCCAAATATGTAGGCAAATTAAAAGTATGAAGTAGTTAGTTCCTTTTTAAACTAGTTAGTTACTTTTTAATGCAAGTTTATTTAGATCACATTTTCATACAAAATTTGATGATGATTGTAATACCAGGGTGGAGAGTGGACCAGCAACACACAGCCACGGCTTTCTTCTTGGGTTTGCAATCGATAAAATGTTTTACAAGGCAGTGTGCAATGGTGTGTTTTCCTAACAAAGGGCTGCTTTTATGAAGGCAATATCAATAATAACACCAAGTACTTTAATTGTGAATTTGGTGTTAGCGGGGCACTGCAAACTGTTACAAATAACTCAAAACCGCAAGTACTATTCTCTACTTGTGACTGCAGTTTACAATGACCCTTTTATTTGTTCTAATGATTCCTTCTCTGTCCACTCTCTCCGCAGCCTTTCCAAACTACTCAAGCTCGCTGCAGTTACAAAGGGCCCATGTTGACAGGGTAGAGTCTCAGGTCCCATGTCTGACTGTGTACAGGTCAGCCTACCAGCGCCACCCTCACAGTGCCTTCTGCCAGAGCCGCTTTGCCAGGGCCTCATACTGGACGTCCAGCTACCTCCACAGAGCCAACCACCTCAACAAAGACTTGGACCTGAGGCAAGCACCACTGAGGCAGGTCCCAGATCAATGCGTGAGGCTCCTTCAATCCGCCCAGCATGCATAGGGTCATCAGTGGAATGTTTGGATAGACTTTCTCTATTCATTAAAGTGGGCGTATTATGAGCTTTTAACTAAGTTGGAGTAATCCTCTGGTGTCCTGCATTCAAGGACTGAGTGCTCCGTTTTCATCTGAACTCTATCTATGTTCTATCACCACCCACTTCTTTACACTTACAATTATTCTATATATTCTCCATGTTATAGAGACTAGAATTGTCATATAGTATTAGAGTTTTGAATACAAAACTATTATTAAGCCATTTTAGAGCAATATTGATGTGTACACTTAACTAAATTTTCAGTAATGATCAGTATTATGTTATAGTTTCATACTACATACCAGTAATACCTCAACAATACATGTACATTTGAATCTAATAAGTAGTTGAGATAATACAATGGAGTGATAAAAAGAAAATCATCAAACATCAACAGTTCAAGTAGTAGCTGAGTGTTTCAGAAGCAGTAACAGGATAGAAAGGAGCAGATTGGTAGATAACAGATAGCTGTAGCAGTAGATCAATATATCTAGACATTACACTGACTTGGATGACACAAACTCCTTCTTATTAAATTATGGATAGGTTAGGACTGCTCATTTGTTCTGGTTGATGATGTGAAAATGCATATGACGCTCTAAATGTTTGTTTTTTTGTTAATATATAAACTACTAATTGTGTAATAGGGCTTGATGTGATGCGCTGTTGCCCTTCAGGTGTGTGTGTGTGTGAGAGGCAGAGCAGAGGTGAGAGCAATAAATTATGTCTGTCTTTACAACAGTTAATTATGTGCCAGTCCAACCCTTTCTCATCACAATGAGCCTTGGACTGCTTGGTTACCCTTGATAGTTTATGAAAAGAAAAAATGTGTTGAAGCCAAAAGTGACCTGAGCTCTGTGAAAATCCTGGAGCGCGCAAGATCCAAGTCAGAGTCTGGAGGGAGCTGTCTGCCTCCCATTCCATTAGGTGTTTAATTACAGGAACCCCAGTGTTTCATTAGGAGGAATCAGAGATGCTTATGTTTGATGGTCAACCATCTGTGAGCGCGGCTCTTGTTTCTGCTTCTCCCCAGAGCAGCTGCCACAGGCTTGTTCTCACCTCCTGTTAGATCCTCACACCACTGTGCTTCTGATTCCTGCCTCACAATACTGCCTTGGTCAGAACAAGTGCAGTTTTCCTTAAGGTGAGATGCATTTGCCTTCCCCTCCACATGATGGTGCTGTAGCAGCATGTCACTCTCTGTCAATGAGCAGCTGAGGGCTTGACAGCTTGAGTTAGTATGTCATGTAAATGCTACAGATGAAACATAACTGATCATTTTTCTGTCAAATTAACAGACACACTGTAAATCAGGTACTAGCCTATTTAAAAAAAAAAAGAATAAGATGAATGATACTTGAGGGAAATATCTTACCAGAGCATTATAATGGTAAGCAACACAAGCAGCAGTACATAGAAGGAACTGGAGTAACAGTAGTGGCAGTATGGTATTTGAAGTAGACCTATTAATATGTCATACAACTAAGACAATAACTTGTGGATATTTATTTATTTATTTTTATTAACATAGGTAAAACATGTCTTTCTGCTTTGATGATTTATGGAAATTGCTATGCTATGTGTCTTTGCTGATTACAACACAAGGGATAAAATGGAAACTGACTGTGCAGGTACAATAAACAAATGCAGATGCAAACGAGATTCAGACACTTCTTGTAAAGCTAAATTTAAGGAAGTGGGTTGAATGTGTCTCATTAAATTCCAACATGTCACATTCATAGACCAACTCTACATAATTGCCTTGCTTTCATAACAGTATTTATTCAACCTGCCATATATTATGATAAATTAGTCACTTATTGAATAAGCTTGACTGGTTTAATTGGAAATCTATGATGTGTATTGCAGAAACATAGGCCTAATACCTACAATGACATAAGAGTAGACAAGCGGAAATGTCATGGACTCATGGAAAACAGGGGTAAAAATAGGAACACATTTGCATCTTTTTTTTTTTCCATTATTGACATGAGTTGAACATTGAAGACAAGAGTACTGCATTGGGTATGTAAAAGAAAAAAAAAAAAACACATTGCCCCTTAATCTTTGACAGTATAGATTTGAATTAGTTTTATTAAAACTGCTTAGTGATGTACAAAATAAAATCTAAACAACATTAATACACCTTTTAACAAAGTGATCATAATAAGAGCTGCAAAAAATATAATGTTTTAGGTCACTTTAGAAACTCATTAACTCATGTTATTATTGCTGAAAGCCCAGTCTTTGTTACACACTGGTCTGGCGAGGCTTCTTATCAGGCAGAGAGAGGACAAATGGGAATAACATGCCCCTAGCAGCAGGGAGCACACTCAGCTCCTCATCTGCAAACCCAGGAAACACCTCGTCAGCATCAAACCTGATAGTGAACTGGCGATTCACACAGTAAACATTCCCATACATCGCAACGCACTGAAAAGCCGGACATCTGAGTATGCGCCTGCTACTGCACTCATACCACAACCTGGCAACAGTGTGATAGCGGTAAACACTGAGCCCTAGCAGTGGATTCACATCAAAACGGTACAAAAACCTCCCCACTGCAACCATATCTGCAGTCCGGTCTTTACTCCCTAACAAACTGGCCCTCCAAGAGTTCGCCTGAGAGTTGTAACGCAGTAGCATGCACCGTAATGTCCCCCCAGATACAAAAATCTCCCCGTCGCATACTGCAACGTGATGGGCAACCGCAAAAGTATCGTTAGGAAGTGGTGCCACGAATGCCCATCTGTCCACGCGTGGGTCGTAGCGTTCCACAGAGGACAGACACTCGCCCCCGATGGCGTATACGCAACCGTCAAGAGCTGCCAGTTTGCACCGTGGCCTAGGTTGGTTCATAGGGCTGATCTCTTTCCAAATGGATGTCAAAGGATTATAGCAAAACACTCTCTTTGATGGAGTCACTTCCCTGCCTGTGCACTGGCATCCCAGCGCTACATAAAGGTAGTTATCCAAGGTACACATAGCGCAAGATTTGGAGAGGACTTCGGGTGGGATCTGGCACAGCTTTTGCCAGGTATCTTTGAAGTCATCGTAGTAGTATATTGCACTGGATGGTTTGGTTTCCTCTGTGTCTTGCACCCAAGCCCGAGGATCTATATCTGCCACCATGACATACGATCTCCCTTTCATTCTCAACTTCCTGATTTGCTCCCTTTCTCCAGCCAATAGCCTTCCGTACAGGTTAGGATCTCTGAGAACTTGTAAATAATTATCTGACATGACACAAAGAGCTGCTTGCTGAAGTAATGTATGCTCTCCTCTTTTGGCCAGTTGCAATATTTCCAAACAGTTGCCTAAATTGATCTTGCTTTTCACACTTTCTAAGTCTGTACAGTCACTTAGCTGAAGCTGTAAAAATAAAGGCTTTACATCTAGCTCTGATTCTTCCATATTTGCTCTTTCCACTGAAGGACAGATCTTAGAGTGAGCTGAGACAGAAGAAGTTTTTGTCGTTGTTGAAGTCAGGGGGAGAATGGCAAGCTCCGATTCCTCTGCGGCACACTGATAACTCTCGTTGCGTTGGAGTGCAGGCCTGGCGGGGGGCCCCTGCGTGAGCTTCCCCAACCGAGTGTAGGGATTCTGATCATAGCTCTGCGTTAAAACCAGATCACGCATAATGATGGTGTTCGTGGAGCCAAGAGATTCACCGTTGCCATGACACGCAACCTCCACTACGGGCTTAGCTTCCCCTGATTCTGTAATGGAACGCGAGGAGGACTCCACGTAGTAATCATATATTTTCCCTCGCACAATCTGATCTCCTGTTCCCTCCGCCAGCACGTTTGCGTCCTCTACTTTGATCTCGGCCTTGGAGAGGAAGCTGCAGTGGGCCCCCTGGCGTTCTAAGTCCTGCCTGAGCTCCCTGCCCACACCCACACTCCCCTCCAGCCGCTGTAGAAAGCACGGGGAGAGGCGCCCTGTTGCATTGGCCATCCCACTCTCTGCTGGATGCGTGTGCTTCAAAGATGCTCCAAATGAAATATTACTGGTGGAGACTGCTAGCTGCCTGTGAAGACTGAGTGTGTCTTCTTTGACAGTGTTGTCACTATGTGCTGGGTTAAATGCATCCTCACGTTTTACAGTATTTCTTGTAAGTTCTTCTGTGCTTTTGCCAGTGAGGCAGTTGTCATTCGCTTTTGAGTTATTGCCCTCATCTTCTGTTTTATTGTTTGATAAGTCCAGCATAACATTAGACTTTTGACAAGCTTCGTTTTTGTTGTTGCATAATTGATTCATCCTCTGTGCTGGGTTAAATGCATCCTCACTTTTTATAGAATCTGTTACAGAGTCTGCTTTGCTTTTGTCCATGAGACATTTGTCACTCTCTTTCAACAGACTGTCTACATCTTCTGGTTCAGTTTTTGTTAAGTCCAGCATCACATTAGAGTTTTCACTAGTTTCATTTTTGTTGCTGTATAATTGCCTTATCCAATGGTTTGGGTCAAATGCATCCTCATCTTTTATAGTCTCTCTTACTGGTTCTTCTTTGTTTTTTTCTGTGAGGCAGCTATCACTTTTTTTCAATTTGCTGTCTACATCTTCAGGTTGAGTTTTTATTAAGTCCAGCATCTCATTGGAGTTTTTGCAAGTTTCCGTTTTGTAGCTGTATAATTGCCTTATCCAGTGTTCTGGGTCAAATGCATCAGTATCTCCCACAGGTTCTTCTTTGCTTTGGTCTGTGAGCGAATCATCACTCTCTTTCAATTGACTATCTACGTCATCTGGTTCATTTTTTGTTAAGTACAACATCGCATTGGAGTTTTCGCAAGTTTCTGTTTTGTAGCTGTATAATTGTCTTATCCAGTGTTCTGGGTCAAATGCATCCTCATCTTTTACACCATCTCTTGCAGGTTCTTTGCTTTTGTCTGGGAGACAGTTGTCATTCTCTTTCAATTGACTGTCTACATGTTTTGGTTCAGTTTTTGTTAAGCCCAGCGTCGCATTGGAGTTTTCACAAGTTTCAGTTTTGTAGCTGCATAATTGCCTTATCCAGTGTTCTGGGTCAAAAGCATCCACATCTTTAACTGTATCTCTTACAGGTTCTTCACTGTTGTCCATGAGATGATTGTCACTCTCTTTTAATGTATTATCCATGTCTTCTGATTCATTTTTTAAGTCCAGCATCGCATCGCACTTCTGACAACTTCCATTTTTGCCGCGTGACCGCCTTATCCGCTTGTCTCTCGCGTTAT
The DNA here is from genome assembly GCF_026225935.1 of Boleophthalmus pectinirostris. Lineage (NCBI taxonomy): Eukaryota > Metazoa > Chordata > Actinopteri > Gobiiformes > Gobiidae > Boleophthalmus > Boleophthalmus pectinirostris. The sequence continues at coordinate 36,083,770 of NW_026571299.1, forward strand.
AAAACTTGTAAGCCCAGGAAACCAGCAGCACCGCAGCCACAGAAAGACTCAGCCTCCACACGAGCTGCATGTCGAACTGGACACCCAACAGGTCCACAATAGGCATGGTCCTCGTAGCCGTGGCAATCGTCTCACGTGTCCTATACTGTAGTTAAATATCAACGTGGCACAGACGACAAAACTTGCTGCTCATAGCGGACACTGGCCCTTATCTGACGTCTGCTCCTCTTTAGACAAGCGCACAGGTGTAAAATGATAGCTCTTTTCGATCTATTTGCATCCCTGGTTTCAAAGAGGTGGAGCACAGGTGACATTCCTGGTATCACAAGTCACACAGATTCATGGATTGGTCAATAATGCAATCATAATATTTGTTAAAGCCGGTTGTTTTTATATTCATTAAGTTTCAAACAAGAACTAAAACAGCATCTTTATTCATGAGGAGGGGTGGTCGCAGTCATATTTCTCTCCTGTCATGGTCCCTTTTTAATATTTACTAAAATATGATGATAGATGGTGGCACACGGCGTAGTTTGGCCAGGCTGGGTACAGGAGCGGCAGGTGGAGAGCCTGGTTTGAATAAGGGGTGTGGAGTTATGATAGGTGACATTTATCAAACACCTAATAACCAGGATACATCTGTTTGCATTGCTACAGTGGAGATCAAAGGTCCTGTCAGAGGCAATGCAGAGGTTTGATACAGCGAAAAGGCTTTTGTAACAGGTAGAAAATGCATTTGTCAATACTGTATGTATCTGCAAAACATGTACAATAATCCCGTGTCAAAGTGAAGGTTTTCATTTGAATTCGAGGGAGCTATGCTGCAGCAAACAACAGCAGCAGCCCTTAAAACGTCACTGTGGTAGTTATTAAAGACTAGATAGTGTGTACAGAGGGTGTGTCAGGTGCACTGCCTGACCAGCTGCAGTCATATGATCTTTCACGGACAACAAGGAAACAGGAGTCAGGGAGCAACGTCGGCTTCTAAATTATTCACACATGCCACATAGAGAAAGCGTCTTTTCCTCGCCATTTCTCAGATCTGCGCCAGAGCACAAACAAAGAAATAAAACAGATGACTAGGTGGAGCTGACATATGGACATGATTCAAAACTCAAAAGGTGAATTATGTTACCCAGCAAACACTGAAACTAGACAAATAATTCATCTGTTATTTAGTGTGACAGTTCTATAGAAACGGTGCTTGATGCTGTACTTTTCTCATCTGTGTGTGCTGTATTGCATTTAAAGGTGCATTGTGTAACTTTTCTGGTGGAAATGATTTTCTTCGTGTAGATGTTTTTGTTTTGGAATGTTTCATATTAAACCTTTCTGTCTTCATGGAGACCAAACCAGATCAAGTTACAGCAGGTCAGATCTGTGGAGGGGCAACCCCGCTCACAATCAGAATGTCAGAATGTTTTTCTAAGTATTTTGTGCTATAAAACCACTTGTAATTGTAAGGTAGCTCTGTGTAATGTCATACTGTGGAACATTCCAGACAGAGCAGTGACATATTCATAGAAACAAGCAGGTGACGGACCCCCATTTAAAAAAGTTACATAGTGCATCTTTAATCATTCACAGGTGTCTTCATTACTTAAAAAAAAAAACTTAAAACATGCATTCTATTTATAGTAAACACGCCTGCCTTTCCTGAGATCTTGAAGAGACTTTTAACTGACTAGCAATGGTCCTGCTGTTCTCCATGGACCAGAAACAAGCAGGTGGTGGACCCTTCACCAGAAAAGTTACATAGTATTGTGTAATAAATAAAAATATATAATGTAAATTTGTGAAATCAGAGGTTTTCAAGAAGATCCCCGGGAACTCGACCATAATGCATCATTCGTAATAGAAAATTATGTGCAGTCACTGTGAAGCAAATCCAATCTTACAATGCATTTTAGGCTGCACAAATCGATGTAAATGCAATGAACTGAAATTAACCAAATTTAATTAACACTATCTGTGAAACATGTAACTATATGACCTTTTTTTCAATGTACTGATAATCATAAACTACCCTTGTGATTGCCTAGGCTTTCCTTGGGGACACTCAGCTACAGCCCAGAATCAATTTGGAATTCTTTTTTTCTGAAATGAGGAGTGGAAATGGACCTGCTCTTCCTTTTTTGATGTGAAAATGGTCATAAAAGCAGAGAGAGCGCAGTGCCTCCTGAATCAATACGAGTATGATAGCTGAGTTATAAACCTCCAGTGGGTGGACAGTGATTGGTCTTCTTTGCTTCTGTAAGGAAAATGTACCGCCATGACCTATTGTTAATCTTATTTGTGCAGTGCATTCTCGTCCTGAATGCTTGAATATGGATTGTATTTTGACAAGGTGAGCGCATATCCCAGACGAACAGGTCGAGTCATCCTATTCAACTAAGCTTCAGAAAGCTCTTCTCTTACCTCCCACCTGCTTCAAACTGTAATCCTTTAATACACGTTGTGTCCTCAGAATAGCTTAAATTGGAATTCTTGTAAAAGTCCAAAAATGCTGGATTACTTTGTATTAAGTAACCTGCCAGTGTGTGTGGCTGAAAAGAAAGTAGAGGGTTAAGAGCGATGTCAAAATCATCTTTTGTGACGTTGGAGCGTGAACAAAATGAAATGCCCAAAACAATGTAATTTATGGAAACAATTCAGCTGCAACACAAATGAAATCTCAGTCCCACAGCAGTGTAAAGTCTTTGAGCAGAGAGGGGAGCAGTGTAGCGGGATTAACAGGAAATTAGATTGTTAAAGGGATTTGGCATTGTTTATAAAAGACTCCATAGTATGCTTCAGTTGTTCAAATACAACATTTACAAAGCATTGACTGTAGTCATTCTTTTAAAAATATAAAACGCCATAAAATGGCCTTGAACTGGGCTGCTGCTATTTCCAAATATATTTACTACAAGAAAACTATTTTTGAAAACATTTTTCACTTTCAACATTTTCTTTCTACTATTGATTTATTTTTGATGGGATTATCAAGGGTAAATGTGTTTTCGTTGGAGTCATATTTTTTAAAACAACTATATCGAGGAATGCGGGCGGGGATAGGGGACAGGTGAAAACATAAGTTTGAGCGATCAACCCTCAAAGGACTATATATAATTAACCAAAATATACTTTGAGCAAGCGACGAGGGAACACCATTATAGTATGGGTAAAAACTAATGAAACGTTGCTTTTGCAAAATATGTCTCTTTTAACTTTCATCCCATTGCTTTGGCATTTGAGGTTATATTAAGTTGTGTAATCAATGATTGTATCATAGCCAAGGGGTCACTTGTTAAAAAAATAAAAGATGGAAAAAAATCCACAATTTGTAACTGGATATTTGGAGTTAAAAGAGATAAATAAAATAAACAACTGCAAGCTGTTAAGAAATTAAAACCAAGTCACATGAACTTTGATAATCTCTCCATTTTTAATACAGGTGAAATGAAACAAATGCAACAACCCTGTTTTACACACGCTGCCTCAGGTGAGCACCTCTCTGGAGATGACGGCCAAATGAGCTGATGGATACTGCAGATGCCGGGGTAGTAGTTACGTATTGTACACAATGTGGGTCACTTAAGATAGTTATGTCACAAGTAAATAGCTGGATTACAGGTCGGTGACTATGAGTTCTCATTCGCAACACGCCAAGAACTGAGAAAGAATGTCACATGCACCAGGACCCCTAAAACAGCAGACATTTTCAGCAATTGGATGTCCTTGAAAATGTATAGCCATATTGAGATAAAGCTCAAATCATAATCATTTTCTGTTCTTGTAGCCATCTTTGAAAACATGGATGAAGTACAAAGAAATGTGACTATCTCAGCACAACCAACCCCTGACCCATATAGCTTCTTTAAGTATTTTCAATATTTACACTGATGTACACAAAATACACTCAAAAAGGATTTTTTTTTCTAGTTTCTCTTTACCTTTTGTACATTCCAGGCCATGAAAACCAAAAGGAAACAAAAATATATTAATAATAAAAAATGCCGGTTTATTCCATTGTGGTGCATCCCAGGGCAGACAGTCAGGTTGTCCAGTCTCAATCACATCACAAATAAATTCCATATTCTTTATTCCATTTAGTGGACAGGAAAAACAAAAAGTAAGGTTGAAGTGGGTGGGGCTTATATAGAGAGCGGCCTAGACCATCATGTTCTGTCATGGTTATAATTTTCAGTACAAAAAACGTTTCCGCTCGACGCATGGGAGAGTTGATGACTGAAGAAGGCTTGCAGGATTGTACAGTTTTTATCGACGTTGAGTAAGAAGTGTGTGTGTGTGTGTGTGTCTGTGTGTGGGGGTGTGTGTGTGTGACGAGCAGACAATGTTCAAGTGGAGGAGATTTCACGTCAGTCCAGCGGTCACTGTGAGGACGAAGGTCATCCACGTAAGTCCAACAACCTCCAAATGACACGCTGCATCTGAAAATAAATAACAGCAAGATATCATTTGTTGAGTGTAAATAAAAGCAGCAATCAAAAGCAAAAGATAAAAACTGAATGATTATTGTAATGTCTCTATTGCAAAGAAACCACTCAAGTGTTGACTGATACAAAACTCCTTTAATTTCCTTTCCTTTTTTCCTCATAAGGGCCAGTATTAAACTTTTTTTTTTTTTTCCCACACCCGGAGAAGGTAGGAGACTGGTTATGTGCAGCCACTCAGACATTGGTGATTCTGTTGGTCTTTGATGAAGGACTTTTTTTTGTGTGTTCTTGAAGCATCAAAAAGACTTGGGAATACGTGATTTAAAGCAATGTACTCAATGTGTGGTTTCTTTTATACAGTATCTCACAAATATTTCTGTCTGAATTAAAGTGAGAGCTGATATACACAAGTCACACATTGTGGATTCTGAATAATCAAACTAATTCATGCAATTTAATCATTACTTTGTGCTGGCAAATTCCAAATTTGGCCAAAAGGAAACATTTTGGTTGTACTTGGTGTTTGACTGAGCATCATGTCAAATGTTACTTCGGCCTAATTTCCCTGGAGTAATCCGGCACAGGTTGGGTCAGGTACAGGCTTGTTGTTTGTTTTAACTTCTGTAATGTAATGGCTTTAAATGACCACAACAAACTGTTATATAAAAGTATTTATAAACTGTTCTCACAATAAACTTTCAGGTCCATTTGGGCCTCATTATGTGATGTCTTGGATATGGCTTGTGTTTATGGCAATGTAAGTAGTAAAATTAATGTTTTGACACAGCGAGAGCTGTACAAGGCAGCTGCTGTTGCTATTAAAGTCTTCCATTGTTACAAGTGTTAGCACATTAACACTGAGAAACTTCAGAAATGAGGAAAACTAATGTTGTGGATGGTCAAAAGAAGAACTTCTGTGAGCCGAGCACTGAGCACTCACATTCTGATAATGCACAGCAGAATTTCTATTGGCTGTATATTTCCATTTTCATTGCCAATATTGTCTTGAACACACAGAGATAATGGAAATGCTTCAGATACATTAGATTGCTTCTCTGAATGAAAAGCCCAGCAATAACTGCCTGTTTACAGGTCTTATGCCACATCATGCAGGCCATGGAAATACAATTGTGACATCTCTAATAATGTCTCCAGTGTGATTTTGATGTACCCATCCTGCAGTTAGAAGCACAACAGTGACTATATATTGCTTCTAAGGGTAACAGACAGACATGTACAACAAGGTCCCTTCTGGGGCCAGGACTCCCCTGAAAAAAGAGATTTGTAATCTTAGTGGAACGATCCTTAAATAAATGAATAATTCCAGAGTTCAAAGAGACTATTACTTACTACTACTTACCTACTTACTTTAAAAAGACTGGCAGAAATGATCATCTATTCTACAGCTCTATCAATCAGATAAATGTGAATTCACAAAGGAAGAGCTACACGCTGTGAGTAACCCTCAAATAGAAACACCCAATAACTTAGAATTGGATATTTTGATTGATATTTCTGACAATATTTACCAAATGTCCAAATTAGCTGCTCATCACATCCTGTAATGGGCTCATTCAGCCATAGAACATTATCTCAGGTCCCTACAGTCTAAAGTATAGAAGCCTGTGCCATCTGCTCACCTTCAGTTCTTGGCGTGCATTTTCCTGTTCTTCTGCCAGGCCTGTTTTTTTTACAGACAACCGGGACTGATTTGAGCAGCAACATGCTCTTTTTTAATAAGAGCAGAGCTGGACTTCAATTACCAGCTAAAAACACAGTGCTTCATTTAGCTCATGATTGGCCTGTTGGTGCTACCGAAGTAGAAGAAGTAATTTTTATTTTTATTATTCTATTTGTTAAAAGGTGCTTTTGACCTGAAGATTTTTTGACAGGATCACCTCCCGATAGGGCCTGAAATAATATCGTCTGTATATAATGTAGAATATAAAGTGGTACAAGCTCCCTCAAGTGCTTTCTGTTAGAGCTAAAGGTCAAGCAAATCAGCCTTTTCAGAAGCAGACCTCAGGCAGGGTCAACGTGTCTCTGTGTAACTAACCATCTTAGATTCAAATCATTGTGTGAATGTTTCCCTTGCTTTGACAAGAGACAAAGTAATAGAACAGTTGAGATTAATTATATTATGGCATAACCAAAGCTATAGGCATTTTCCAACTATAGAAACTAAAGAAAACAATCGTTAATGTTTTGTAACATCTATCCCAGATTATGCTTTGTAAAGTGTGTTTTTTAACCAGGTTGTTTTCCAAGTGTATATAGAATGCATCTGGAAAATACATACAGACGAATGTATTACTATTATTATTATACTTTCTATGGTTTTCTTCCAACATCGCCAACCTTAAATCACACCACTGCAGTGTTACAGATACTGCCTTCACTCAACGTACAAAAATCCCAGCCCATGTCATTCATAAATACTCTGACTTGTCATCTTGGAAAGTGAATTCTGACAAAGATGAATGAACATTACCCTGACCACATATCAGTGTTTCTGTCTGGGTATGGTCTGAATATCTGACAGTGGTCTGGGAGAAACCTGGTGATCTAATAGTATCTAATAGTGAGTGTGCTGACCTCTGGGGCTAGGCTCTACACCTATTTGACTTGCATGTAAAGTCCCTGGCTGACCCGAATCTGTCCTTGCACAGACACACCTGCTCCTGGCTCACCGGCAGATTTGCATATTCAGATTTGCATCCCTAAGATACAACCAGACGGCAAAATGAAGGAGAAAATAAGCACAAATGAAAATGTGGAAAAGCATTTTGAGATAGTGGAACAAAATGAGAGATTTGTTCGGTTCGGCCAGACCTGTAGGTGGAATTAGGAACGGAAGAGAAAATTCAAATTGGGACACGGCCTCTTTATGCAGGGGTGGACAGAAAATAGACTAATCATATCACCATTTCCTGGAGATAGATAACAATTTCGATTTATCACAATTCATGTAAACTTTGTATTTTTAAATTGCTTTTAAAGAAATAAATAAGGTGTTCAAACTTCATTGTGATTGGCTAAATCCAGCTGTCACTCCCTCAGAGCCTTACCTCTAGAAGAAATGGGCGGGGAAAAGTGCAATTCCATATGATAATACTACTAACAACAGAAACTACCACGAAACTGTGCTTAATTAAGTGAAATAAAATGGTTACTATGTACTAGTTGAGGGCTAGATTGGCTATTGTCTACTGCCCTGTTGGATTGTGTTAAAAGGAGTTTTGCTTAAAGCTTTGTCTACCATCTGCTTACAAGCTGTTCTCACTTTGCACACGGTAAATGTTCCTCACACATACTGTACATGAGCTGGAGTCATTCTACCTTTTAAAAGTGTTCAGGAAATCAACATTAGCCAGTCATTACACTATACGGCATGTAAGTGTTTATTGATCCTTGCAAGGTTTAGTGTCATACGCAATTATGCTGCCGACTCCATGGCTTAATAAAATTAGAGTAGTAATAAATCCAATATTTGGCCTGAATGCTCCATTTTTAGACTATCGTTAGATAATGACAACAACATTAACCTCAAATAACTATTAAGGCAGAAAAAATACTGCGCAATGTGAAATGTTTAGTTTAATATTGCCATTTTAATCAGTGTTGTTGTTGTTGTTGCGCAACTTGTTGTGTAAGTATCAGGAAATGTATAATGTAAGTTATACTGCACTGTCTCATGTACATTCAGTGTTGGGAAGGTGACTTTTAAAATGTATTCCCCTACAGATTACAGATTACATATCCCAAAATGTAGTTTGTAACGTAATCCATTAAATTACTTAAAGTGAGTAACGTAATCTGAATACTTTGGATTACTTGATTTGCTGTAGAGAAGCAAAGACAAGGATATCGTAACATAAGATGTTTTGTCTGCTAAAAGAAAATAAAAAGCCCAGACTTTAATGAACCAAATTAAAAATATTATTGATAGAAGAAGAGGAGACACGTCCACACAGGCAGGATTTAGTCCTGGTTTAGTCCTGGTTTAGACCTGGTTTAGTCCTGGTTTAGTCCTGGTTTAGTCCTGGTTTAGTCCTGGTTTAGACCTGGTTTAGACCTGGTTTAGTCCTGGTTTAGTCCTGGTTTAGACCTGGTTTAGAGTCCTGGTTTAGTCCTGGTTTAGACCTGGTTTAGACCTGGTTTAGTCCTGGTTTAGTCCTGGTTTAGACCTGGTTTAGACCTGGTTTAGAGTCCTGGTTTAGTCCTGGTTTAGTCCTGGTTTAGTCCTGGTTTAGTCCTGGTTTAGTCCTGGTTTAGACCTGGTTTAGTCCTGGTTTAGAGTCCTGGTTTAGTCCTGGTTTAGTCCTGGTTTTAGTCCTGGGTTAGCCCAAAATGTGAAAACAGCTAAATACCGCCGTGTAATCCATTTATTCCAACAAAGTAACTGTAATCCAATTACCTCTCATTGAAACAGTAACTGTAACTGAATACAGTTACTCATAATTTGTACTCTGATTACGTAACGTACGTAGGTACATGTAATCTGTTACTCCCCAACACTGTGTACATTTGTACATTTGTTTAAGTGTTTAATTCATAGTGAGGAGAAAATTCAGTTTGTCGACTGGACAAAAGTGAGTTTGGTTGAAGATGTTTGTTAGTTCATCCAAGCTGCTTCTTCAGTTCTGGTCAGACGCTGGTGGACACTTCCTTATATCTGCAGGGAGGAGCTAACTACACTGAAACTAACACACCTACTTGTTTACAGTTTCTGTTTGTTAATTGGGCCTATTGACCTGTACAGGGTGTGGGGTTTAATTAGCAGAACAATTCATGTTCATAATGGAGCTTCCACACCTCTGGACCTGGAATTCATAGTTATTATTGCAAACTTTGACAGAAATTACATTCCATGCTCTTGATGATGCAACCTTCTATTTTATTAGTGGAAATATATACCGGTATATATTTTCATATCATCTTAAAATACACCTACTGTCACTTTGCCTCTACCCTGGAACTACTACTAAATACACAGATACTAAAAAAGAAAGTAGCTTGGACTAGCCTAAAAATGGTGTATTGACATGAGAGGAAAAAAATCTAAGAAATGTGGCACGTGGAAGGGGAGCTGTGCTTGCTCTCTCACACATGTTATGATAATCTGCTGTACTGCAAATGAGCACACACCAGACACAATCATCTGAGGTCAAGGCTAAAGTGACAGGCCTGCTAAGTGATGCAGCGGGAAAATGGTAAAAATGCACAACAAGATCAACACTGCCTGACTGCATGTTCTGAGCAGTGGTGAGCAAAAACTCTTCATAAACAGATTATGTAATGTATTAATGTGACAGTTTTCATGTTCTTCTAATTATTACTTGGTTTGGTGGGATAGTAACTGTGGGAAACATTTATCGCAGTTTTACAGATTTAACATTGTATTAAAATGAGTAGAAGTACTGTTATTTATTTGTGTCAGTCTAATCATAACTATTGTGCAGTTTAGATGTTGTGTTTTTATGTTGTGGCTATGGTTGCTAGGCAGTAGTTATGAAAATACTTCTATATATGTCATATCTGCTGCTTGAGCCCAACCAGGAAGTACATTCTGAACTTCACAAAAAAATAAAATAAAATAAAATAAACAACCTATGATGATTTTTGGTTATATGTTAAATAGAATGAAGTTAACTCTGTTTTAAGGAAATGAGTATTCAAACCTGTGAATGTGAATACACTTTAAATGGTGATTGAGGTATACTTACTGTTGGGATTCTGTGTGTTCTTCATCATGCTTGGATTTTCTGCAAAAGATAAACAAACAAAACAAAAACAAAAAAACTATTATATTCATAACAACAACAATATTAATAGTAATAGTAAACAACAAGCTCAAAAAGGTTAATACAACACAACCATTATGTGAATGTATGCATTAAAATACTGGACTAACTTATGATATTTTTTCAAGTCATTTTTTAGTACTCTAGATTCCCTATCTCAGTCCTTCACACAGTATTCTACTACTACTTTACCTGAGCTAGGTCTGAAGAATTTTGAAAAGAATATCTTTGTTATGTTTCTGTGAACAGTAGACATTTCTTGAAGTTTTATCCTTTGAGAGGAAACTGACATTTTAACAAATAATACAAGAATGTCATGTAATTCAGAACATGTTTGAAGCTACAAATTATATGATTGACAGATTTATGAAATAAAAGACCATAAAAAGGTCATGTTAAAACCATTAGAAATGCATAAATTAAATTGGAACACTGTGCACAGAAACTGAACAACCAACAAGAGTGAGTCCATTGGCTTGAGTCCAAAAGTCCAACTGAGGTTTGAGAGAAATGAACTCACCAGGAGGCAAAGAAGGCAAGCGAGGCTTGCTGAGTATTAGTCCTTTTTGTAAACATATAATTTGTAATGAACTTTTGGAAGTACTCCAAAGCAGACTGGAATCAACTACTACTGCATAAGTGGAAAGATGCAACACAAGTGTATTTTTGCTTAAAATATAAATAACTAACAAAACATTCCCGTCATTAGAATGAACTCAAGAAATGAACTGCATCTAAAATGACAATAAAGTATTACAGTGTTCCATCTTGTAGTGGGTATCCTTGTACATATAACATATATTTATTACATTGTAATGTGTGAGTCACTATGTTCAAGTAATTTCCCTTGTGGAGCATTGAACTTTGTCTATAAGTCTGTTTCTCCAGCCAATACCAGTGTGCAGTGGGTGTAATGAATGGATAATTCTCATATAAATACTACGGCATAGTACCATATCGAGAGGTTTTGTTGCTCTATGCTGTACAGTTAGAAAATATAAACCCCAACAGCATCATTTTGTATGGTTACTTTAAAGTGCTGAAAAGGCAAACATCATTCTCCCAACAGAATAGAAGATTTAAAGATGTCAGAAGTTTGTGTAGTAGTACTACTTAAACAAGCACTCCTCCTGGAAATAAACAATTCTGTACACAAGGATTCAGCTTTCAACATTAAAAAAGGCAAGTCCATCATCACACCATCATCACCAGTGTTGTATATGATAATGTCCTATTGAACAAGCACCAGCTGATTCCTCTTTGAAAGAAACCAGACTGATTTCCTGGAGACAGAATAGTTTCCTGGCCTGTACATTTGCATATGAATTCATATTTGGTGTTTATGCATATGTAGCAGTTTGGCATGGCTGGCCACTCAGTGCTGACTCACTCCACAGTAATCTGAGGGTATTATCACAGAGGGTGGCTAAAAATGCACATCATCAAGACATTTCTGCTGGAGCCTCTCCTCAGCTCACCATCATTACACTCTATTATTCCTGCTGATATATGTTGAAGACTGTGCCAAGCCCCCAAATACTTCCAGCTCATCAACCCCCAGCCGAGAGGAGTGTCTGATCGCGCGGCCACGGGGGACTCTGCCAAGGTCGCTTAATCACCATTTACTTGTCCTAAGTGTGAGTGAAGCTGATCCACACAGAGCACAGCACACTGATCAGCTGCACCGCCACGGAGACCATGACACCTAAGGGTGCACCAGGGTGTTAAATAGACATTAGTGCTCTTCCCAGCGAAACGCCTCCCAAGGTAACGCCTCTCCAAAGTGGTACTTTCCCTTTAAAATGGCTTATAGCTTCACTCTGGACCAGCCAAATGATTTGAACATTTGCTCTTATGTCACGCAGGAGTAATGGAAGTGGAAGGCTGCTGACTGAGCTGGCTTTATTTTCTTATGCACCTGTTGTGTTTTTTCAATGCCATCCATACTCGAGTTCTATATTTTAGGGGCCTGCTGTCTTTGAGAGAAACTACTGGCCATAGCTATCCAATCCAATCCATGGGTTTCAGAAAGATGAAAAATAAGGACAGTTGCCATAGAAACTAATGATTTAAAACAGATTTTGAATAGGAAAAAGTCCAAAAGTTGTATGCAGCAGGAAGGTGAAGTCCACAGATATTCAGTTTGTTTCAAGGCCAGAGTCATTACATTTCATATACCAATACTAACTGAACATCAGTGTCCAGTGAAAGGTGGAACACTCAAATATTATCCAGAGTTAATGAGGAGCTTATCATTCTAACACTGCATATACTTACAATTAATAATAAGGGGCCTTAGTGTCAAACAGATTTTTCGGAGAGAACATGCAAACTAATCATAAAAAGGCCCTGAGCGTTGAGGTCTTCTTGCTGTGAGGCAGGAGAGCTAGCCACTCACCCACTGTACCACTACGGCAGTGATTGAAGATTGAAATTGATGCACATGTATCTTTCAATATTTTTGCTCATAATATCCTGTTTTTGCCGTTTAAAGCATTTTAGCATCAAATCTCTTTCCATCTCCGTGATGTCCAGATGTCAGTGCATATCATACCTGGGTCTGGCCACTGAACAAAGGCAGCAGTGTTCACCACGTGTTGGCTTTGATTCCATAATGGCACTTTGATGCCACTGCCGGTGTGTTGGAAAACGGGCCATTGATCAAACATTCACTAAAGCCCATTCATGACAGTGTTCTCGTCACTAAGTGCAGCTTCAGAGTGTGTTGTCAAGACTATTAGGGAATAGGGGCACAATATCTTATTCATCACACTTAGTGGCATGAATGTTTCAAACAGATAATTGGCCACATAAAGGCCACACTATTATATAGATAAAGAAGTATCATAATTGATTGTTTTATGACACTTAAATGCATGATGCTAAAAAGTGTATGTAATTATTCTTCATATTCATATTAATTGTATCTTTAAATAATGAATCTGCTTCTTTTTAGTAGAAAGAAATAAAAGACTATTAGAACTATTTTCAAATTTCTCACCACCCTAGTGTGTACTTGAGAGAGTGATATGAACTTACACCATTTTAATATGAAACCTAGCGGAGAACAATTATTGAGGCGAACAAGGCACAGTGAGTAAAAGATACATGTATGTATGTATGTATGTATGTATGTATGTATGTATGTATGTATGTATGTATGTATGCATGTATGTATGTATGTATGTATGTATGTATGTATGTATGTATGTATGTATGTATGCATGCATGCATGTATGTATGCATGTATGTATGTATGTATGTGTATGTATGTATGTCATGTATGCATGTATGTATGTATGTATGTATGTATGTATGTATGCATGTATGTATGTATGTATGTATGTATGTATGTATGTATGTATGTATGCATGTATGTATGTATGTATGTAATGTATGTATGTATTGTAATTAATAGTGTACATAGATTCTTTTGTTATTTTTATTAAGATTATGAAAAAATATCATCATGGATCATGGAAACATTTGTACTCCCTGATTTGAAGGATTTTTACCCATTCAAAATAATACTTGTAGTGCTTTGCTATGGTGATGGCCCTCACTGGAAATCCTTGGACTGCAAAATTTGCACCACATACATATTTTATGTGCACTTTCACTGGCTTTGAGAAATTATTCAGCAGTAAATAAGTGTATATTAAAGCCATAGTATGTACAATTTTACAAAAAACAGATTAAAATAAAAGCATGTTTTTTTCTCCAGCTTGCATCTCCACAAAGCTGACACTTTTTTGGTCTGGACGATGGTCTCCTACTTGTTACCATGGATTTTCACCTCCGCCAAGGAGGTTATGTTTTTGCCGGTATTTGTCTGTTAGCAACATAACTCAAAAAGTTATGGACCAATTTTGATGAAATTTTCAGGATTTGTTGGAAATGTGAAAAGGAAGAACTGATTTCATTTTGGGGGTGATCCAGAAGAAATCCTGGATTCTGGATCACTTTGAAATTGTAGTTAACATTGTGGTAAATGGGGCCAAAAATTTTGTTTCTCAATATCTCGGTTAATTATTGACCAAACCCCATGAAATTTGACTCAGGGATGGACAATGGGATCCTCTTTCATATTCCAAAGGCTGATCCGGATCTGATCCAGAAGACTGATTTTATCGCAATTTATATAAAAAATGGGGGTAGTCCTTGGCGGAGGTCTGCGCTCTCTGAGTGCTTTTCTAGTTTATTTATTTTTTTCCTTTGGCTATAATATTCCACAGTATGGTATAAAACCGAAGAAGATTTTTTTTAATTTTTTTTTAACTTTCTATATCCATGGAATTATGCAGGTGATTTGCTACCTCCAAAAAGTTACATACTGTACCTTTAAAAGTATAAGTTTGATAAAACAATAAAAGTGGAATAAAGTTCCAGATTGGGGCATGACACTTCCCCACTCCCCTCATATAAAAAACTAATGCTACATATACAGAAATGTGTATTAACTTGTATTGTCCCTGTTCAAATAAACTCATAACTGAAAACTAATACAAGCATTTTAAAAGCATTTTTATATTGTTAAATAATTTGACAACTACTGTGGATTTTGATATAGTACTGACCCTGTACGGTTGTTATTTTCCCTGCAAGCAAAATAGCTCCACAGATAGTGCAGCCACAAGAATTATTGCATCATTGACAAAATAGTTGTAAATATTATTGCGACATTAACAATACTGTCACATTTTCCAACCTTGTGGTGTAGTGCATGTCTTACCGAACACTATGAGGCGTGTGTGTGTGTCCGTGGAGCCCAGTGGGTTTTGTGCCGTGCATCGGTACATGGAGCCGTTGAGTTCGGCTGGTACTCTTTCCAGAATGAGCTCCCTCCCCTCCCTCTCTGTGCTGCCGTCCAAAAGTCGACCCCCCACCCTCGTCCAGGTGAAGAGGGGCTCCGGAAACACCTCATTCTACCAGAGCAGAGGGAGAGACGAGACAAAACAGTTGAGATTAGTCTGGGGGTCACAACCAAGAGATTTAGAGCAAACCATGGACATGAATAATGCATGACTCCAATTTTCCCTTAATGCAACTGCGAGTTAACAACATGCATTAATAATCAACACTTCACTTTACAACTGTTTCCCTGCTCAGCTCCAGAGCGCCCTTCACACCAATTTTAAAATTTAAAGTACGGCCCACCATCGCTGCCTCTCCAAAGGTTGACACGTGCCCGAATAATACAGGAACACGGGGATCTCTTGTGCGAGCGAGGATTGGAGTTCTCCATCCTCAGTCCTCCTCTATAATCCATGGCATATTGGAATAAAAACCCTGAGAATTCATTAGAGTTCATTATACCAATGAATCTTGTGTGATGAGACTAGGAATCAACCTTTATTCATAAAACCATTTAGTTATTACTTTGTCTTTATTTACTCTCTTTATTTCATTTCATTTGAACATTTGTTTAACATTTTAAATCAAATATTTAATGAATAAAAGAGATTACTACTCAATAAAAAGGATTACTATTCAAACTTATGTAGAATGCGAGTTAAAATTTGATGTAGTAAGTTTATAAAGGCCAGTTCCTTTCACAGAGAACCACAGCTGAAGTAAATATAAATATTTTTTATATAAGAAAGCTTTGACCTAAGGGAATAGAAAATATAGAACTCAACAGCATGAACACTTTGTACTGGACAATAAATCAATACAATAGAGAAAGGTGGAGGCTCAAAGTAAAAGGATAAATTCTGATATATAGAGCCAACTATACGACACTGTTAACTTTAGCCAAAACTTGAGCCTGTATAAGACTGAGAAAAGAACTGAACACATTTGCCAAATCTTAAAAGCCTTATAAGCACTGAGATCACTGCCTATCAGATGTCAACAAGCCTCTCACTGGACTCAAAGAGCAGATTTACTGTTACTGGAGTGAATTTGGAGCAACTGTTTGGCTGGTGCTCAAGTTCAAATGGCTTCACTTCCTCATACAGAAGCATAGGCCAGCCCGGAGCATGTTTGTTGGCTCAAAGGAATAAATTGTACCGTCTGACCTTTCAAAAACAGTTAATTAGAATGGACTTGTTGAAAACCTGGCTAAAGGGCTCTGTAATAATTTGAAATATCAAAACATATCATGGGAGTGTTTTCACATAAGAGAATGATAGTATTTCAATTCGATTAGCAAAGGTCATTGGGAGATAATTTTATCACAGTGTAGAAAAGAATAAAAATACTGTACTAAATGTACTGTATGGTTGTGCTGGGGTGCTAAGTGTCTATATTGTTTGACAAACAACCTATTGTGTATATCTTAGTAGTTGTAGAGTTGGTTTACTGACAGATTTTGATCTAGTTTAGAAATTTGTCCCCGATTGGTCTTAATTTTGATGTGGTCTATGTTCAACAGTTATGTGCCCACAAACATGCACATTCAAATTACAAAAGAGAAATGCGTTGTAAAGTAAATGTTGAATGTTTTAATAAACACATCTAAAGCATGAAAAGAAAAGCAAACAAAACAAAAACTGAAATAATCTATCGTAGTGGAGTGACTAAACCGGGCATTGTTCTGTGGCACATGTGGGTTAGCGCCTCCTCTTCACCACAATGTTTCCAGGTGTCAGTTCTCCACATGTCACTTCTGTCATAGAGATGAGGCCCTTCACTCTGTCACTCTGTCTCTTCAAACAGTTTGTAGTCACAAAAAGACTGCCTCCTTGATTCCTTGATGTTCTCTGGATATTTTTTGGAATACTGAAATTTGATGATTTTGACTTCGAAAATTAAAATTCTTCAAAGGCCATAGTCAAAAATGGAGGAAAATGTTCAAATCAGCTTTGTTGCTTGGGAACCAGAATACACACTTTTCCAATATTTTACAAAGATGTGAGACTGGTCACAGATGGGTGTGATTGAAGAGTGGATTAGCCAATCAGGGATTTGTCTGAATTTGGCTGGAGGCACGATGGAGGTAGACCAGACTTATATCCCGCTGTATAAAAAAATACATTGAGATATATTCTGGGCTTGCCAGACAATCAACATTGTGCAGCTCTTAGGAGAATATAATAAAAAAAAAGTTCATAAAATGCACTATAAATCAAAAGAAAAAATGGACTTTGCTAGTCCTTTGCATGCTTACCCCTACCTGGAATCCTTGGACAGTGATCCTGACTGTGTCCCCTACTTTGGCTCTGGTGGGGGTCATCAGGAGTTTGGGGCCCTTCGGAGCAGCTGAAAGGAGAGAGAAGACATAAAGGTCATCGGGCTGATCGTGGGGAGGACATCTCAGCCGACACCTGTTTTGTCTGAGCAGGGAGACAAATACAATTTCCTGTCAATTAAGGCCACGGGGCAAAAGGCACGGCCCCTGCAGGTTCCCTTATCCGGCAGCCAGTGCTGGATTTATTCCCCCTTGGAGAGAGGGAAAAAGTAAATTGGGTAGATAGTCATTACTGCAGGAGAATGGGAGTGCGCCGGGTGCTGTGTGGAGCTGCTGAGATAAGGGGCACTTGCAGAGCTAATTCCCTTGTCTTGGTGTGGACAGAGGTCTCCAGATGGCTTTCATGTGGACCCTTTAAAACAATGGCGCGCAGGCCAGCAGCAGGAGTTAAGAGAGGACAATATCTGCTTCTCGATGCATGCAACAAACTTTACAATAGCTCTGAGATATTGGGAGTATATGATTTATTACCAATCGGTAGGTGAACAAATAATGAAAAGGAAAATATAAACACAATAATTGATGTTTTTTTTTTTTTTTTTTACTTACAGTACCAACATGTAACTTTTTAGCAAAACAATAGACTAAAATAAAAGCACATTTGTTGATGCTTTGCTTTTCACTGAAAAAAGTTGCATCCTTATGGTGTGTGGGTTAGAATCTCCACAAACCTGACTCTTACTTGGCCTGGAGGAGGGCCTCCTTATCTCCATAGAAATGTTGTTCTTTTTAGTATAATCTTTCACAGTATGGCAAAACAAACAAGCAAACAAAAAATAAATCTGTAATAATGGTAATAATAATAATAATGCATCAGTTTTATATAGTGCTTTTCTGGACACTCAAAGGGGCTTTACAGAGCATTATTCATTCACTCCACAACCGGTGATGGTAAACTACTATTGTAGCCACAGCTGCCCTGATGGAAGCGCTGTTGCCAATCTGCGCTGTCGGCCCCTCCAACCACCACCATCACTCACACACACACCAATCTCATACTAGGCAATGTGGGTGAAGTGCCTTGCCTAAGGACAGAACAACAGTTTTTGTGACTGGCGCCCCCCCTGCACCTGATTTTCCCAGAGGTCTCCCATTCACGTACTAACCAGGCCTTGCTTAGCTTCTAAGACCTGACGGGATCAGGCTTTGACGAGTTGATATGGCACCTCTCCATGTAGATTGTTCTGTGCAAGTATGGTTTGAACTTGAGTCATACAGGTGACGTGCCACCTTTTCAAAGTTACGCTGTGTTACTTTCAATCAAGATTTAGTGAACTCAAACAAATATGAACAACAAAACTAGTAAAATATATATATATATATATATATATAATATATATATATATATATATATATATATATATATATATATATATATATATATATATATATATATATATATATATATATATATATAATATAATATAATACATTTAAAAATGGTTGTCTTTTTGATCAGCTGATTGTAATTTTCTGATTATGATTTTCTGATTGTGATTTAATTAAGTTTAATTAATAATCAAGCAACCCTATTAATGAGAGGTCCAAATGTTCTGTGTGATTGAGTGATTGAGGGACATTCTTTTGCACATTCTCACAAGTAATTATCAGCATATACATCTCTCATTTTGCTGGTATAGATACAGTTATGAAGAATGGTGATGATAAGACATTTTGCACTGCACTCTGTGTGAGACAGTCTCCAAGAAGATAAGTTTAGTACATCCTATAAATAAGCCCAGCAAGAGTCCACCTCTGGACAAATCTGCCTGAATTTGTTCGGCTTAAACTCTCGATACAAATCACAGATACAAATGGCTGTTTGGCGCTTGTTTTCATTGACGGGTTAAAGTAAAGGAGGAATAAATAAACAGACAAATGAGCTCGATTTTAGCTATTAATCCAGCCACAATCTGTCGACGCCAGCTAATGGAGCACAGCCTTTTCCCAGGCAACCATTGACTACAAGTCTGCCTCCAACTAATGGATAAAGAGTTACACGCCACACCTGTAAATAACAGAGCAAACAGACCACATTTTTACTCCAGCACACATGAGCAATGGAATGTTCTAAAGGTCCTTTTATCGAATACATTTAGTGAGCAAAAGTAAGCACAAGTGTACACTAATTAGGACTGCAACTATTAATCTGTGTATAATAGTGATCAGTTGACTATTAAAATCATCGGCCTTAATAAATTCATATGTCAAAAAAGCTTAATAATGTATATTATTCAGATAAATAATAGACTTTATTTGTCGATATCCTCTATTAAGAAGCCATTTTCAACCATGTATTAGTTAAAATGTATTAAACAATTTAGCAACCATTGTTTGACTTTCCTGTTCTATTCATCAAAAAAGTCATTACCGACTACTAAAATAACAGTTAGGCGCAGCCTTATTACCAGTTCTCATTTCACAGCGCTAAAACCTTATAGTACATGTCCATTGCATCATGCATCATGTTGATTACATCTCCCAAACCCAGGGGTAGTATTTAGTTTCATTCATGCATGTTTGTGTAATCATTTATTCAGCCTCTTGAGAGCTAAAATGCTGTTTCAACACTATTCCTCACACACACTTGAAACCAAGAGCTCTGCACATTTTTAATGTCCACACACCTTCGCTGAACTTATCCTGATCTATCAGTACTTTGCTTTCACTGGGAGCATTTTGTTTTCCTGTCATGCTGTGTTGCTAAGCCATTTCACCATGCTCTATTCCCTACTGATGCCAACAGGGGGTGAAAGACACCCACTACATACAAATACAATCTTTTAAATTATAAAAGTGGAACTATCCATTACAACCTGTAAACAGCCACAAGTAACCATCCATACAAAACCTTAAATGATCTCTCCATTTGGATTTGATGATGATGTCTATTAGAAATAGGCTATATATAGGCTGGATATTTGAGCCCAGCATAATCTGAGCAGTTTAGACAGCATACCTAAATAGTCCATCTCATGCTGTGAATGGAAGACATTTCACAGTACAGTACTGGCAAGGAAGTACGAAGCAGTACACCACCCACACGTTAGTGAGGGGTATTTTTAATGCTGGTGCCATGGTGCTTCATAATGCTAGCAGGACATATGGCTGGAGAAGATGATGGCTGATTCTGGGAATTGCTCCAACACGGACAGTTGGTGACCTACGTCATTACTGTTCACCAGGCCACAAGCAGTGACCACTGTGGCATAGGCTGTGACCATGGTGAGGACCCAAGTGTGTAGCTGTTGGTCTAGCATTTATACTGTAATGTCATATGCAAGGAAGAATGCTATTGTGGAATTTCAGGCCACTAAACTTTACACAAATTGCAAAGGATGAAACTATATATCTGCAACAGTGTACATTGAATTACCAAGAAAATGTAGGTAATGTATGGTCTTCTTAGGTATTACTATGAAATTAAGAAAAATGACAGATGTGCCCTGTTATGCAAGAGTATATATCTTGCATTTGGCAAAATTACATTTTAGTTGCCTCGATCCATCTTGTTATTAGGCAATGAGTGTGCTATAAAGTGAAGTACTACCAAATTACAAAATACTTTCTGCAAAGTTGTCTTAGTTTTTGATTTGATAGATTATTTATTCAGGAAATTGTATGTCAAAGGTTGTATGGTTTTAGTTTACGTAACGTGGTTTAGCAAAGTATACACTGCACATCTGAGTAAACATCTGCTCGTAAGTACATACTGACGTAAACTTGCCTTGCTCCTTCCTACGCCTGGAAATATTAGTACTTTTATTTGAAGGCATTTCATAAACTAAAAAATGAGCGTGTAAACTTAACAGTGTTACTTGCAAACATGAAGTGGTCTTTTTACGTGCTGTGTTTATTTGGCCACAAACACTTAATTCTGGAGGCCCTCTTCTCCTCATGAATAGTGCATGTACAAGTGTAACCCAGTGCCTCTCAGTGCATCAGGTGTGCTCGCCACATGAGCCAACAGATCAACAGGTCTGCCCAGATGCACAGCACACTCGGCCAGTTAGAGGAACCTGTCACATTAGCTGCGTGACTGGCTTTGTTACAGGAGGAAAGCAGTGGAGCCTTACGAGCATGTTTAAAAGGGGCCAGACCCACTGCTGGAGTAGGCTACTGTCATGAAGCCAACACCGCATAATGTCCTCCAGGATCTGAATCAACATGCAAGACTTAGTGACCTCGAGCAAAGACAGAACAGAATACCAGAGCGCTCCTATGTCTCTGGGCCTTTCGGTGTTTGCATAATGAAGCTATTTACATTGGACGAGCAGCCAGGTACCATGCAGTGACATTTATAGGTCCATACTCCAGTCTGCAAAATGGGCTTCCAGAGCACCTGGTCTATGATGATCATGCTTTGGCAAAGGAACTTATTGGAGATGTAAAATTGTCTCAGTGCAGCTGTATAGTTTCAGTGTTGGGAAGGTGACTTTTAAAATGTATTCCCCTACAGATTACAGATTACACATACCAAAATGTAGTTTGTAACGGAATCCATTAAATTACTTAAAGTGAGTAACGTAATCTGAATACTTTGGATTACTTGATATTGTCATGCTTTTTAGTTTAGTTCTGGTTTTAGTCCTGGTTTAGTCCTAGTTTAGTTTTGGTTTTAGTCCTAGTTTAGTTTTGGTTTTAGTCCTGCTTTAGTTCTAGTTTAGTCCCAGTTTAGTTCTGGTTTTAGTCCTGGTTTTAGTCCTAGTTTAGTTCTGGTTTAGTTCTGGTTTAGTTCTAGTTTAGTCCTGGTTTAGTCGTAGTTTATTTCTAATTTAGTCCCAGTTTAGTTCTGGTTTTAGTCCTGGTTTTAGTCCTAGTTTAGTTCTGGTTTATTTCTAGTTTAGTCCTGGTTTAGTCCTGGTTTATTTCTAGTTTAGTCCTAGTTTAGTTCTGGTTTAGTCCTAGTTTAGTTTTGGTTTTAGTCCTGGTTTAGTCCTAATTTAGTCCCAGTTTAGTTCTGGTTTTAGTCCTGGTTTTAGTCCTAGTTTAGTCCTAGTTTAGCTCTGGTTTAGTTCTAGTTTAGTCCTGGTTTAGTCCTGGTTTATTTCTAATTTAGCCCTAGTTTAGTTCTGGTTTAGTTCTAGTTTAGTTTTGGTTTTAGTCCTGGTTTAGTCCTAGTTTAGTCCCAGTTTAGTTCTGGTTTTAGTCCTGGTTTTAGTCCTAGTTTAGTCCTAGTTTAGTTCTGGTTTAGTTCTAGTTTAGTTTTGGTTTTAGTCCTGGTTTAGTCCTAGTTTAGTCCCAATTTAGTTCTGGTTTTAGTCCTGGTTTTAGTCCTAGTTTAGTCCTAGTTTAGTTCTGGTTTTAGTCCTGGTTTATCCCAAAATGTGAAAACTGAAAATTACCGCCCTGTAATCCATTTATTTCAGCAAAGTAACTGTAATCCAATTACCACTCACTGAAACAGTAACTGTAACTGAATACAGTTACTCATAATTTGTACTCTGATTACGTAACTTTGGTACATGTAATCTGTTACTCCCCAACACTGGATATAAACTTCACTGGTTTAATATAAATGGAAAAATGTCAACGTTGGTAGTGACAGAACCAATGTCTGCAAATTACTAATAATGTTTTCAATTCCAAATCCATGAGATGTCCTTCCCCAGTCGTCCTATTTCGATATCCCACTGTTAAAGGACGATGTAGTTGAAGTGTCTTGCCTAAGGACAACACATCTCAAATCCAAGTATTAACCAAGTGTGGCCTTGCTTAGCTGAGTTATGATGAGATCTGGCATTGAGCTGCAGGTAAAGCCACAGTATAGCAGATAATATAATGCAGACAATATGGACACATTTGAATGTTTCAACACGTTTCCCTGTATGTGTTTTCTTAATTAGAATTGGCTGAAATATTGCACTGTAGAGATGATTATTACATTTTCTTGAAACATCCCATAATAGTAAGTGATGAAGTCAAGTACATCAAACGTAAACTGCTGTCTTTAAATATTAAGCTGCTCATAAATGGAACATATAGTGTAGCGTAGCGTAGCAGGCGGAGTCCCTGGTCTCATAGAGGTGATCTTTTTTTAGCTTCGCACCAGCGCTGTGGACATTAGCATGGACAGCACGCAGACACTCATGCATATTCATCAGGTGTAATACAACTGTGGTCGATTGTCAGACTGTCGCTCCATCTCATGTGGTAATATTAAATCTCTGAAAGATTTATTACATATGGAGGCTATGGAGACCTCCTTTTCATTTCCTGGACAAATACACCTGATAGGGCCAACTGTACGGCGAGAGAAATGGAAGCTACAATTATGCCTTCATTGATTCATTGTTTAACTTACTACCAATTACTTGAACGTGTGATTGGAGCATATAGCCTGCTACATACATAATAAATCTAATTATTCATCTTTATTTTAAACTATGTCATAACAGAGCAAATAAAAGGTGGTACAGAGATTAATACAATTGATTGACTCATACAAATGAAATATTGATGTTTGAAATGGAGTGGAAAGAAATAAGACTTATTTCAACTCACCCAGTGTCAGAAAAGACACTGTGTACCACATGATTTTATTATTTTTTTGCGTGTGGTAATAGCATTTATAAAACACTTTGACAATAAATAAATGAATGAATGAATAAATAAAAATACAAGCCAGGTCTGCCTATTTCTTGGATCTGTTGCTGTATAGTCAGTGTTGGGGAGTAACAGATTACATGTACCGGAGTTACGTAATCAGAGTACAAATTATGAGTAACTGTATTCAGTTACAGTTACTGTTTCAGTGAGTGGTAATTGGATTACAGTTACTTTGCTGAAATAAATGGATTACAGGGCGGTATTTTCCTGTTTTTACATTTTGGGCTAAACCAGGACTAAAACCAGGTCTAAACCAGGACTAAACCAGGACTAAACCAGGACTAAACCAGGACTAATCCAGGACTAAAGCAGGTCTAAACCAGGACACCTAACAGTGGGTGAACATAATTTCAGGCAGCAGTGATCTCATATAAAAATCATTTCTCTATCAATAATATTTTTAATATGATTAAGTAAAGACTGGACTTATTTTCTTTTATCAGATAAAACAAAACATCTTATGTTCAGATCCTTGTCTTTGCTTCTCTACAGTAAAAAAAATCTGTTCATGGAGACTTGGACTCAACAGACAATTTGAAGAGAACAAACAAGAATTTTCAGGATGTGGTCGCTACATTCATGTCGTTTTAAAAAGCATGACAATATCAAGTCATCCAAAGTATTCAGATTACGTTACTCACTTTAAGTCATTTAATGGATTACGTTACAAACTACATTTTGGGGTATGTAATCTGTAATCTGTAAGGGAATACATTTTAAAAGTCACCTTCCCAACACTGTGTATAGTTGATGGTAAAAGTACACCCAGGAAATAGATGGAAACTTCATGATGAAAAGCTGCAACATCTAATACTAATAATATCCATCTGTACTCGGCCTCATTTATCTGTACCTAGTCATAAGTATTTTAGTGTGTGTGTGTGTGTGTGTGTGTATGAAAGGCTTTATTTAGTTTGAAATGAAGATTGAATGCAATTTTTTACTGACCTTTGCCTTTTAACAAATCAATATCAATAAGCTAGTTCAGTTATTAAGTGTCTCTAACCAGATCTTAAAAAATGTTGTATTCTAATATTCAAATTAGTAGCAGAAGTAGTTTTTCAAATACTTTTTCACCTAAAAACACCACACAACCCTTTTCCTATCTTTTTAAGAACAAAGGCAGCAATAAATGTACGACTTCAAACAAACACACGGTTAAAGCCTTGTCAAAATATTAGCACCTCTGACATTTTGAACAAATTTCACAGACGTGTCATTTGTTTTATCGTCAACATTGGAGAGGTGAAAAGCTGTTCAAATGCTTGATGCAATGCTTTGACACCAGAAGACAGCTCACGCCATTGCACCGTGGAGTGACGCTGCTGTCTCCATCTTGTGTGTTACTGCTGGTATTTCTTTCCACTTTGTAGGAGGCGCTGACATTTACAGTGTTTAAAAGGACTTTTATTGTGTAACTCCAAACCATCATTTTAAAAAGCCACAAAGCACAAAGTGACAACTGATTTCAAAAGCATGCTATTAGGTCCCATTGACAGTGGTGCAGCTGCAGACTTAATTATAGTGTGTTTAAAATGTAGGGAGGAGCGTTCTATACAGTGTTAGTGTAGCCATTTTCACTGATAGTGGCAAGCAAAATCTGGCATTGGGCCTTTCTTGCAATAACAATGACTTTTTTTAGCAGCCAGCTGATGGGTTTTATGCTAAATCAGTATGTTCATCATGTTTATCCGTGACGCTATTAGGATATTTTTATAAAGAGTGTAGTGTTCAGTGTATGTATGACATACTCAAATGCCAAAGTCAACAAGAATAAAAACTAGAGATAGGCCTACTATATATTTGTTGGCAGTTATATTGGTGTTAAATCTCCAGCAGAGGCTGACTGACCTGCTGCGTAAAGAATGCACATAAAGCTATATTTGAAGATTGTGCAAAAAGGTAACTGTCCAAAACATGACTACACATCTCTCTTATAGCTAGAAAAGTGCTGTGCGTGAGTTCGTAATGACTTTAAACTATAGTATTTAGGTGAAATAATCAAAATGTGCCACAAATATCATTCCAAAAATATTGGTAGACCTTATTGACAATCGGTATCATACATAAAAAAATAAAAATCTGATTGCTCTAGAATCAAAACATTCGTTATTGTCTCAAGTTTTAATAAATCAAGATGGCTGTGTACATTTTATGCCCAAACTGCCGACATAACAGACTCCATGGCATGTGGAAGCATTATAATGAGACAACAAGCTAACAGATTCAGACATAAAGTATTCTCTTTTCTTTACTCAATGTCTTGTCATTTTAGTTTGAAAGCAAGCTGTGCATAAACATCCAATTTAACAGGTGTCATTTTCTACAGCTATATTTTACTCATGTCATCAACTTCATTTGTATGACAATGTTCCATACTTTATTTACTACAAGTCTTTGCCTTGTGATTATACACACCTTTTCAGACTGGACTTGATAAGCACTCATGGATCTTACTGTGGCGCACACCAGAGCCAGACAACAGGCTGTCTGCATTGTCTATTATTTACTGCACTTATTCCTCAAAGCAACAAGATAATGCCTGTGTTTATCATGTTAGGATTCAGGGGCTTACGTGGGTCAATCTATTGCCTTGAAAGAGGAAGTTGCAACTTTGTTTTTAGATAAAAATCAGAAAACAGTGCACGTCTTTCACGTCATCAAAGATTTATGCAACCTTTAGCCTTAGACTACCTTCAAAGTGTAACTTTTCTCATTGCCAAATCTTCCACTTTGATAGTTGGTAAAAGTATAAATTCAACAAGTTTTGACGTGAGGAAATTTTTATAGATTACTTCTGCTTTGAGAGACTAAACCCTGTGTATGAAAGAGCTTTGGTGCTTTGAGAATATGTAAGGGTCATCTGCTCCGGTCAGAGTGTCTACATTTTCATTTAACTTTGCTAATTCAGGTTGACTTTTTCAATAGGCGCAGTAAGTTAGCTCAATCTGCTGACAGACAGACAGCTCGATTGCCCTGTCACTCACTGAGAGTTTTTCAATCGCTGCTTAACTTGCAATCTGCTCAGCTGTAACACAATTAAGCCGGATCTAATGAAAATCTGTGTTGTTAAGAGAACATTTGCAAAAGAAGACTTTAGAATATGCATGGGTTTGGTAATAAAAAACTAAAGATAATTTTCATCAATTAGGAGGTTTGTAGATATTGGGAAACTTGTGATATCTTCTGTCTGGAAATGGTAATAGTATGGTCATACCCTTGGGCAATACACTTCATCCATAACATTGATTGCTTTAGCCAATGGGTGAACTGGGACAGACAAATAAAAGCACAGGTGTTTTTACATTAAAATATTAGGGTCAATATATTAAAGTTTGAGGATCTGAGAAGAGAAAGCTGGGTATTGCAACTTTAACAAACATTTGTTAGCAGGGCCACACCTCATCTACATTTTCAGAGCATCCGAGTAAATCGTTAAAGCTCAATGTTTCCTAGCAACCTCATTTAAACACGGAAGTCTCTCTACAATGCTGGTCACGGTTCTTTTGACCCCACCGATCCTCTGTCACTTAGCCATCTCACTCACTTCTGCATTCACAAAGACTTGTTGCAGACCTTGCTAATGAAAAGGTGGATCAAGTGTCTTGCCCAAGTAACACAACAATATGAATGCCAATAGTGAGAACTGAACTATCAACCTTTGGATAAGTAGGTCAACATCTTCCTGACAACACGTGCTGCTGGGAGAATTCAAGTTCTGGTTTCAGCACTTCCCATTGTCCCTATCACCTTTGGTCAGCCTATAATTTTTGCATGTGACTCACTAATTACAGCATCCAAAACCATCAGTACTCACCCAGTGTGACCTCAGTCTGCATGGGCATGGAGAGCGCTGGGTGCTTGACCTCACAGCTGAACAGGGCATCGTTGTCCAGCTGGGGGTTGAGGGTCCAGGTGAGACGAGCCTGCACCACCACTGACCCGTCACTCTGGGGGATGTGGGTGTGGCTGAAGTAGTACAGAGGGTCAGTGCTGTGGACCCAGCGGGGGAACTCACGGCTCACCACAGTCTCTGGGATGACCTCTGTAGCGGGGCTGGGCTCAGACGCCTGCTGGCCCTGGCTGTGGTAGTGCTGGGGGCTCTCTGTGTGCAGGCGGGACAGGCGGCTCTCGGGATCCAGCAGAGACAGAGAGCGCTGCAACTTGGTCTCATCCAGGTCCCGGCTGATCAGCGGGCGAGCCCCTCTGAAGTTGGCCGAGCCAGTGCCCGCTTCACTGGCAGTGGGCATAGTGTACGAGATGACCTCTATGAGCTCGCCATCCCGTTTGAAGTACACCTGAAAGAGAGACATATTTTGGACCTTCATGAAAGTTGTCTAAAATGGTGATTGATGTAGGTTAGGTACCCTGTAGTTCTGTACCTTTCTGAAAGGATGTATATTAAACAATAGTCTAATAAAAGTTAAAACTATATTAATAAGATATGCTGCAATATTCCGTCTAACAGTGGTTCTCCAACTGTGGAATGTTTTTTTTCAGGTGGGACATGGATTCCTCTGCAGTTCAGTTGAATCCTGATTTCAATTCTCTTTTGGGTTAGTCTTGTTTAAAAATATTACATCTAGTGTGTAGTAATGTTTAGACCTGGTAGTACTCAGAAAACCACATATTTTCTTAGGTAGTACTTGGTGTGGAAAGTTTGAGAGCCATTACCACATGTACCATACGGGGGGCTTAATGATGTCATGTGTAATTTGGAAAACACTATGTTACTAATGAAAGGCTTTATACTAAATGATTTTCATACTGCTGCATGGGTCTATTCAAATGTGTGCAGCAAAATCCTATAATTGGAAATGTGTGGCCTCTGCTGGTAACTTTACGTTTTTACTTTAAACACACAGAACATAGTCTTCATTAAACTAATGAGACCTGATCGAGTGTGTTCATACGCTCTGATACACAACATTACACACACAACCACACTCAGATATATTCATGCTGCTATCATTTTTGTAAACAATAAATATAATACAAATGACACTTTTAACTAATAAGATAAGAGACAAGGAAATTGTGAAATATATTTACAAATGTTTTGGGAAATGAGGATAAAAGAATATACTTGCTTACAAAGGTGTTGTTATGAGCCCTGAAGGGCATTGTAACTAGCTAAATGTTTGATAGGACAGATGCTACATTACCCCTAGCTGCTGGTTGTAATACACACAGTATTTATAGCCAAAAAAAAAAACTCTAATGACCACATTCAGAATGGGCTGGTCTGATTCCAGGTGTGGGAGTGCCCTTGCTCAAAGGCGTTCAGCAGGTTTTTGTTTTACACACTGACCCTGACCGACTGGTGACTCTTCTTGTCACGTTGTTGCTCTGTAGCCCCCTCTACCTGTAGTCTACCTGCTCTGCACATGGAAACAAAGAAATGACACCCTCTTCTCCATCAGTCATGACTCGACTTAAGTCAAATCCATGCAACTTTTATAGATCTAGGTTAAAGGGACACTGTGTAACTTTTCTGGTGGGGGGGCACTTGCTTGTCTCTATGGAGATTGTTATTGCTTTAACTGGAATGTTTCACAGTATGGCAAAATGCTTAATGTGACTGCAGGTGTCTTTATTAATCCAAACCATGCATTCTAACTGTGAGTGTGGGTGACTCTCAACAGATCCAACCTATAACTTAGCCTGCCTGCTTGTCCCAATCAAGGAAATAAAAGCAAATCAAAATAAGTTATATAATCCACCTGTAAACCTAGATGTTTAGGCAAACCATCCATTACAAGGCCAATTATTATTTACAAGGTCTGAATGCAAATGCAAGTTGATGTCTCATAATGAAGTTAATACCTAATAGTCTTCAAAGGCAAAAATAGCATTCATAGCAGTTACTTAAACACTGCACTATGGTCTTTCACACAAGAACGCACATTTGTACAGAGACGACTCCTCATCACATCACACAATCATCAATACACCTGACGGGCTCCATTCACAAAAACTCCAACGGTCGCCAACGCTTACGCAGCTTTACCTCGTGCGATCCACAGACTCTCACCTTAAAGTTCAAAAACACAACAGGAAGTAAAATCAACACTCTCGCTCCACGCTGACCCCATTGCGTCGGCTGGTAGCTAAGAGAAGACGTATTAAAACAGCTCATTAATTATCTCAGCAGGTGGACGCGGGCAGGCAGCAGGATTAGGGCTCTCGTGCACCTGTTCTGATGCTGTTGTTGGACAAAATGGTGTGGATACACAAAAACATCTGTGTGGGTACTTTAGCGCTGCGGTGTGAAATAAACTGTGTAAGCCCCTGTGATTGGTTTGGTAAACATCTACAAGCAGGTTAGCTGATATGTTGGAAGTGTGACAAAAAATACTTTCCATAAATATGTTTTCTATTTAAAGGTCCCGTATTACGCAAAATTGACTTTTGTGAAATATAAACCATATTAGGATGTTGTTACCTCATCAAAAACATACTTGGAGTTGTGCTTCGTTTCGTTCACACATGTTTGAGTAACCCTTTATTATTAGTCTGTGCACATCTCCAACATTCCAAAATGCACAGTTCCACTTTGTGATGTCATGAAGTGGTAGTTCTCAAGTTAACAGCTACCTTTAAGCTTAAATTCAGCAGAGATGGGCAATTCCAGGACTGAAATGATCAAACTGATTCTAGTGAAGGTGTATGGAGTTTAAGGCTACGTTTAAATGATGACGATCTGAACAGAAGACGCAAAAGTGGCGTCGCGTCTTCACTTTTTATTCTGTGTTTAGACGAGTGTTTTCAGGAGGAAATCTACGTGCATACGGTGACGCAAAAGTGTGTGGAATTGGATTGGGTATGCATACCAGGCGACTAGGTGGTGACACTAGGTGGTGATGTATGTGACGTAAACGCGTACACGACGTGAGCAGATCTGACCAGAGTTTTGCACCATGGGGAGTGTAGACGGAAACGCTACGGCAGAGCGTATTCAACTTTTCCACTCTGGAGGGTGGTTTCAGATTTTGTGTTTTTAAGCTCCAAAAACGCCGTCACCATCTAAACGAAAGGCACTTCAGATCAAATATTTTGTTGTTTTTACCCGCATCGTTCTCATGTAAACAGGCCCTAAAAATATAGTTGAGCACTTCCTGTATTAGCACATGACATTAGAAGGAGCGTTTTCTGTTAGTGAGAAGAACTCAGCCTAATTTTGCAGCATTTGTGTGTTAAACATGTATGATTGAAACAAAATATAACTCTGTGTTTTTGATGAGGAAACAACATTATAACATAGATCAGAAAACATCATACTACAGGCCTTTTAAAAGTTATGATTTCCATTATACAACCACAACCTCAATTCAAGTTAAAGTTGTAAAGTGAAATCTATTTTTGTAGATATAGTCAATGTAGTGACATCTATTTTACATCAGCCACATAAAAGACAATTATCTGTCATGTTCAGAGTACATTATAATTGATTTCAGCCTACAACATTTTTCGCCTTTCAACTAAGTGTTTGAAGTGTGTACAAATAATAATGAAACATTAATTGAAAAATGAATTTTCAAACAGAATCACAGAGTGGTGTTGATGGCCATTGTAAACAACATAACAGAATAACTTCACATGCATAAAATAGTGTGTTTTCAGTAGCTGTTAAATAGCACAAGCTTGAAACTTTGAAACTTTGAAGAAGAGTCAAATGTGTATTTATTAGAAACAATTAGAATGGTACTGTCTAAAATGTATAAAAGTTGTTGTAGTAGCTTTTAACTCGGGCCATAGACTGTATAAATGGACATATACATGGACATGGCTGACCCGCTAGTTGCTGCATTCTAAATTGGAAGTGTACATGGAGGCACTTCCGGCTCCATTAGCTCTGTTTCTAATTGACTTTACATTGACAAATTGCCATCTGTCTCTCTGCAGCTGCTGTGAGCTTCATCATTTTTGTCTTAAAATGTTCATCTTACCCTGCACTGCATTATCTTGGTGTTTTATTGTGCCATTTTGTCAGTTAATAGTTTAGTTTAGTTTATTTTACTTATTTAGTGTCATGCACCATTTAGTTGGTGCCCAGCCCACATGGACTTAAAAACATTACATTTAAACAGATACTTAAGTCTCTCCTCATCAGACATAACAAACCAACAGTAAGACACATTAGACACAACTGACAGCGAAGGTCATGATACAAAGGACAGTAAAACAGAAAATGCATTTCATTTTCAATGTCCTTTAAGTGGCACAGAACACAAGTGCTGCTCCTCCTCTGGGACTGAGTGGAAGCATCCCGTCTCCAAGGCCAGAGGCAGAGTCCCACACTTCAACTGGGCACATACTGACCTCTGACCTCTGCTCAGGTTCGGGGTGACATACGGTTCAGGTCCAAAACAGTCTGTAATTAAGATATATGTTCTTAATTTTGGTTTACATAAGATGTCATTGTGCCACTTTTGTTTATACTTATCAAAGTAAATGTTCCTCATTTGTCTGAAATTACAGATGAACTTATTTCTGTAAATAAACTGGAGATCTGCAATCTCAAAAATGTTCTCCATCTCTCTACTCCAGGACGATTTATGTAACAGACTCCAGTTAAAAACATGTTTGGTTAATCTTGTGTCTGGCATATTAACCAACCTGTTCCATAACCGCACCATGTCACAAATGTGTCTCACTTCACATAATATTATTATACTATTACTTAAATGGCTCCAAATTTGCCCCTATAACCATTGCAAGTTTCATTTGACTTGAGCCAAACATTATGGGTGACGTCACATTCCTTCAGCCCTCTTCAGTATACAGTGTATGCTCAGTGCACTTCATCTAATCTATTATTTTATTCTGTTACAGACATTTGGACAGTTGATAAAACACACTAGCTGGAGTATCCTACTAGCCAGGCTGGCGCCACCTAGTGCCTCCTCTCAATTTTATTTCTCTCCAGCAACTAGGTCTAGATCAAAATACATTAGACGGTTCGCAAAAACCCTGGAAGTGCGAGTTTGGGCACCAGCCGATCAGCGAAGAGCCATACATTCAGTGTTGTCAACGACTCCCGAGATCGAGGATTTAAAGCCGGAATAAAGAGAATGTTGGGTGAATTTCATCAAGGGCAAAGACATTATTGTCCTTCTTCCTACGGGATAGGGGAAAAGCTTAATAGACCAGTTAGCTCCGTTAGAGGCGCATTACATACATCACGACCAAATAGGTTAAATGATAAAAAGTACCCGCGTACCGTCGAGCGAACATATTCTAACACTGTGAGGTCAGACGGTTTCTATGAGTTGAAACCGGCTGATTATCAGGCTAGTAACCTACTTGTTTCCATGGAGATTTTTTATGTATACTTCCTTTCACCATAAAACTTGCACAGTCCCCTTTTAAATTTAGTCACCTCACTTTATATCCATAGTGCCAATGGTCTATTCTAGTTATCAGTAAGGCTTACAGCAAAGGTTAGAGCCAAAAGTAATACATTTCATCCTGATGACTTGTCCAGAGCACTCAGTTGCAACATAATATTGATGGTGCCTTTGTTTAGTCTTCTCAAAAGTGTGCTACTGCATCGACTAAAGTGATTATCAATTGAGCTGGAGTAATAAATCCCCAAAATACTTCATAGTTTGATAGAGGAAGACAATGAGACCAGACAGAATCATTTGGAAATAAATTAGCTCCCCCAAAAAGAGATATAATTCTGAGCAGAAACCCCGAACACAATAGTTGCCGTGGTGAAATGAAGCTTTGAATGTCTCCAGAAGCACTTTTGCACATTTCTTTTTGAATATAAAATCAAACTGCACTTCTCGCTCTCCACTGCAGAGCCATCCCCACCCGCTCCATGTTATAAATCCCAGACCATTGTGAAATTCTAACAATCTTGCATTGGTCCATATACACCTTTATGTTGCCGCAATTAATCACGGCTGTGTCAAAGGGACAAGGCAGTAATTTTCCTGGTGACAGAATGATTCAATGGGTACGAGGCGGTGAGGGGAGGCTGAGCGAGCTAGAGGAGAGAGGCGTGGAGAGAGAGAGACCCCGGCCACGACTTAATCAGCTTTCCTTCTTATTATTAACTGTCATTATCTGTCCTCTTTTCAATCAGCGCTCGCTTGTGCTCCGAGGATGTTATAATGAGTGGCACTAGGCAGCTATTATTGACATGTCAGCGGCGCGCTTTAATGACATCAGATGGTGCCGCCAAACATAATACCAGACACTTTGAACACATAGGGAGAGTTGTATTCGCCACTTTTTTAATGCTGGTTGTCAGTGGAAAGAGACTTGATACTAATAAACATTTGGGTTTGATAGAGCAGCTAGTAGAGTTCGTCAATCATTGCACTATTGTTTAGAATTATACAGTGTATAAAATATGTCAACTCATCCGATTATATTCTGACATATACTAAATTTGACATTTGATAGCGAGACTGATACCATAACAGTAGTAATATGAGCTGTGCTTTTCTATGCATATAATGTTAAAACCATACTTTGGAAAATGATCTGTGAAGCTAACATACATTTTATGCCATATTGTAGAATATTATTAACCTGATTCATCAGCCGGTTTCACTTCGTAGAAACCCTCTGACCTTGCAGTGTTACAATTAGTTCGCTTGGCGGTAGGTGGATACTTTTTTTATTTGACCAATCACTGCTATTTGGTCGTGATGTATGTAATGCGCCGCTAACGATATATTAAGCTTTTCCCAATTTCCGTAGGAAGAAGGGCAATAACGTCTTTCCCCTTGATAAAATTCACCAAACATTCTCTTTATTCTCGCTTTAAATCCTCGATCTCGGGATTCATTGCCAACACAGAAAGTGTGGCTCTTCGCTGATTGGCCGGTGCCCGAACTTACACTTCGGGGTTTTTGCGAACCATCTAGTGTATTCTGATTCCTGACCTAGTCACTGGAGAGAAATGAACCTGGGTGGAGGCACTAGGTGGCACCAGCCTGGCTAGAATATTATAGCTAAAGGTACAACATTTCCATGTTGACAGACAAAGTAGTCGGGGCCAGCCCAAAGAAGAGCCTGTTTTGTGAAGATACATAGATGTGTAACAATGACATGTTAGTTTTTAGTGCAATAAAAAACATTTAAAAATGCTAAAACAATTTTTTTCTCAGCTAAAAAGTTATGTGGTGGGGCTTTGATAAAATGGAAAAAAGTTATGGTGGTATATTCACTTAGAATTACTAGAAATATTTAGTGTCTGTACAAAAACATAAAGCCATTTGTTCATGTGTCCATGTGGTGGTCAAATGTGAATGCAGAAACACGTTTGACAACCTATAGAGCTATGTAGTGGTCGTAGCTGATAGTCCTACATGTATGCCTATAAAAGGGCACCACTTTTAGCATTTCCGACCCTCTTCCTGAGTACTCCCACCTCTGACATCTCACGGTGTTCGTACAGGAGGTAGGCCACAGCCGGAGATGTGAGCAAGCGGCTTCACCTCTAGATCAGGCGCACCAGGACTCCTGTGTGAAGGCATCAGGCCCTGCGGCTACAGAGGGTGTGCGGGCATCGTAGGCAGGTGAGTGAGCGTCTTATTGATGATCCTGTTTATTTAGCCTGTCTGGTGGGCATGAGGCTCATGGTTGTTTACTGTTTGTAGCATGTCAGTAGAGAGATAAATCCCCTTGTGTGGGCATGTGTGCAAAAGTTGTGTGCCGTCACCTGCTCCTAGTATGTTTGTATATGCCTGGTTAATGCATTCCTATATCCAAACTAGAGGGAATCTCTTATTTTAATATTTTTGGACCAGTTAACAAGCAAGCCTCTCCTTTTTGTGGACCAGAGTCTTGTTGTGTGCATCCCCTTGTGTTTGAGGAAGTCCACACTGACTGCAAAAGCCCACCAGGTGCATGCCAAGGCGATTTTAAATGTTATGGACTGTGAAATGTGTGGCCACTGTGATGCTACTCTGCTATATGGAACTTCCTCGACAAACTCACTGTGGATGTGAAACTCAACCATGTTTAATGACTTGTTAAATAGCCTAAATCAAACGTTGAAGTAATCCGCTGTGTCTTTCAGCCAAACAAACCTGTGCTGCCTTAGCGTGGGGTATTTTTAGTTTCCTGGGGTTTCCTGGGATGCCGTTGCTCTTCCTTTAGTTAAAAATAATTCCTTCTCAAATCATGTGGTAGTCCATCACTGTATGGATCTTCACACCATATGTATTGCCATTCTATCTGTTCAGTTCTCCTCCATATGTACTCCTCCACAACACATGACTTTACCTCTGAACATTACCTTTTAACCAACTCAATGTTAGTTATAGAATTACTAATTATGAAAATGAAGGTTTAAATTTTACACAATCCAGCACGGTGACCCCTGTCTGTCAGTTAAAAAGCCAACAAATTATTTTCACAGCAAACTGATGCTGTGAGCAACCTTGATGTTGTGTGTGCAGCAACCTTAATGCAGTTTGAGAGTAACAAAATTCACCTGTTACTTTTAGTTTCGAATTACTGTAATTACA
Organism: Boleophthalmus pectinirostris; assembly: GCF_026225935.1. NCBI lineage: Eukaryota > Metazoa > Chordata > Actinopteri > Gobiiformes > Gobiidae > Boleophthalmus > Boleophthalmus pectinirostris. The sequence goes on from NW_026571299.1 coordinate 36,120,308, forward strand.
AACACTATTAACTAATCTACCAATGAACATGTAAGCCAGATGTTTTTGACATTTCATTAATTCACCCCCCCAAAAAACAACTAGATTATTCAGATCTCCAAATGTTTGAGATTTAGGCGACTACTACATCACTGTCTCCTCAAATCAGTGCACTATTCTATCAAACCTAGGCATTTAAAACATTTATGCCAATTTATAATCCATTATGGAAGTTATTGCTGTCATTCAATTAGACTGAATATCCATCTTGTCTTCTCAGTGAAATGAATCAGACTATGTACGTGAGAGAGGATTTTTGTCAGGGAAATAAATCTTCTCTTACTTGCATTATCTGATAGAAGAAGAAAAAAACAAGAAACTCATATTAAGGACAGGGCACTTTTATTGAAACACCTTCCTAACAGTGAGGTGTCATGCACAAGCCTGTCCATGTAGCTATTGATCGATGTGAAGACTGAAACCTCTGACACACTCACATATAAGAGACATACACCACTCAAACAACCAAAACAGCAAGGAAAAGTGTGGAAAAACAATAACATTATTACTGCAAACTTTTTGTTGTAAACTAAGATTGGAAAGTACTTTTTCTACGTCTTAGAACACAAAAAGGGAGCATTAAAGCAGAATTACTAGCTCTAAACTTTTGACCTCAAGATTATTTCTCAATTCTGGAGTAGGGTTGTAAAAAAGTTCTTATATTTAGACGCTGTTCCCGGCTCTATAAATCAGGGCAGTTTTTGTGGTAATAGTGAGAGACTCCTGAAAGCAGCCACACAATGTTATGACGGTGGAGATAGAGCAGACAACAGCTCATTTCGCAGCAGGCCCCGGAGCAGCACCGACCAGGTCTAAATGAGTTTCATCAGAGAGCACAGAGCTGTTTGAAGTACACGCACATTACAGAACCAGAGCAGCCACTCAAATACTCACACTGCTCATAATAAGGGCCGTGACCACCCAAAAGTTCAGAAGACAACTAATGACGCTGATAACATCCAAGCAAGAACTTCAAATACAATCCTGGAGGCGGAGGTGTAAGATGTGTATCACTCATCAGGGTGTGTGAAGCTTTATTACACTCTTATGGAAATAGAGAGATTTGTCTTATGAATTTGACCAATCTCTTATCTTGTGGTGTAATCTGGGATTTTTCTATCACAAGGAGAATGCAATTTGAAATCCATTTCACAAAAACATATTATAAAAAACAAAAAGAAGGGGAAAAAAAAGAAAAGAAATGTTGACCTTAAAGGACTTCCGCTTTAGAAGACTGTGGTGTCCAGTGGGAGCAGATGTTGCATCAAAACAAAGAGTGGGCTCCTCCGATGGATAAATGCAGGTAACGCGAGCAAGTACTGGATTTTTTGGTAACACTTTATAATAACTACACCTTATTTAGCCTTAATAAAGCATGAACAAAGACTTAATTAATAATGATTCACACTTAGTAACTTCTTAATTTTTACCTGAATTAGCACTTAACTTGCACTTAATTCACCTGTGCTGTAAATAGTTACTCATAAGTATTTCTTACTTAATTACTCATGAGCTAACCATTTGTGTGTGCATTTGTAAATGTATATTTAAGTACAAATTTGAGCATTTATTAATGATTATTAAGCCATGAGAGAATGATTTACTAGTAATGCATTATTGTTTCTCTGGAATTTGACCAACTTTAACAAATGCTTAATAAACATAATTAGTCGTCACTTTAGAAAAGCTCGCAGAAAGACTTAACTAACAGATAACAGCTGCCTGAATGATCATTGCATTGTATTATTAGTAAATCATTCTCTCATGGCTTATTAATGATTAATAAATGCTGAAATGTGTACTTAAATATACATTTGTAAACTTGCAAATGGTTAGTTCATGAGTAATTAAGAAGTATTGAGTAACTATTTACAGCACAGGCGAATTAAGTGCAAGTTAAGTGCTAATTCAGGTAGTAATTAAGTCATTACTAAGTGTGAATCATTATTAATTAAGTCTTTATTCATGCTTTATTAAGGCTAAATAAGGTGTAGTTATTATAAAGTGTTACCGATTTTTTGCTTTTCATTTGTACTAAAATGACTATGCGATGCTGCTGAATCCTGCGTGTATCAACGAATAAGAAAATCAAATTGGAGAACAAAGTAAATACAGAGCAATGGGTATATGCAGGTGGTGCTGAAAACAGATGTTGATCTGCAGAATGACGTCTTGAAAATAACTGATTAAAGATTGCTCAAACAAGCACAAATCACTCCAAAAAACAACTTTGACAGAGTACAAGAGAAGGGAAACAACTATTACATGGTTAAAAACTCTGAAAAGTTTATTTAAATAAATAGAATACTATGTCATCTTTTTCATATTGCATAGGCTACTGTCTGTTTAATGGGCAAAAACTTGTAGATGAATCCTCTTAAAATATAAATTATTAGCTTTGGATTACCATAAAATAACCATAGTAAACTTAAATGGGATCATATGTGATAATAATACAAACATGAGGCCTATAAACTTCCCAGACCTCTCCATAGTCCTTGTCAGAATGTGAGAGTATGTTTACTGGATACAGACACCGTTCCCAGTGTCTGACACAGAGCTACAGCCTCCCTGTGGAGCCCATGTAATTTGGCAGCTCTGATGTGTAGCCTCCTCACTGGGGTCGCGTCATGCTGACTGGGTTTAACTCCACGCTTTGCATGAGCGCTGCCGACACAGCGTCTTCTCACTCAAACAGACTATGTGCTCTGAAGCTGTGAGGAAGGCCTAAAACGGGACTGTCCACCAGAGTACAGCCTGTGCCTTTCACACAGTGACTTAGCACGTTAGAATAGCTGCACAAAGACGGATGCACTCACACTTTTTCACTGTCACAGTTTTATGATTCTCTTGTCCCTGAAAAACCTTCTCTGCTTTATCAGATTTGCATTTTGTGACTAGTTCTCCAGTATTTAGTCTCTGAAAGATCTGAAAATGTACTATTTCTTTATATCAGAAATTAAATCAAAATGACACCTAATTATACCAGATAAAGCATAATAAGATAGATATAGATAGATAAAATAGATTTAATTCAAATGGACACGTAACATCCATATTATATTCAGTCATATTATACTTTATATCTTATAATTTAAAGGATGGAAATGTATAAAATTCACAGCACAGTGTGAAGTCAAATGAAAGAGAATTAAAAAGTGTGCCCTTATTTTCACCCTTGAAATATACACATTTCGTAACTGTTCATTATCACTACTGCATACACTGAGTTGGGCACTCAGAACATACAGCGTGAGTGCCCAACTCAGTGTAGGTCCTGACCCAGTGGAATATAATAACCACATACATCTTATCAAATTGGAATAACCTGGTTTCTTATATTTAATCCTATTGAACACTGAAGGTTTCATTGGTATTTAATGCAGTCAAATCAATGTGCACTTTTAAGTTCAAATTCTAGATTCACAGACTTTTTGTCATTTTTGCATTAAGCTTTTTAGAGCCCTTTTTTGTTTGAATTGTAATAAATCAAATTTTCCTTTTCAAATAAGCCAAAGAATAACAGGAAGTACTTGTTGGGAGATTAAAATGGCTTTCACCTTGCATTCACCTCTTGCTGGACTCATAATTGCAGGAGATAGGTGTTGTCAGGGTCTGGAGTCAATTACCATACACCCGTGGACAATGATTAATGACCCACTGGGAACAAACCAGGAGCGACCAAACACAAAGTGCATCTCTCTAAGCTAACGTGAGTGAGATAGAAAAGACTGCAGCACAGACTACAGCTTGTGTAGCACATTCACATGTCTGCTTGTAAGCACAGTATAGTGTAATACTACACCTGAGAAGTGATTTAGTACATGGACGGCAAAGTGATAACCCTCAATGTGAGGCTCTTTCTGAAAATAATTAAATAAATGCTGCATTACATACTCAGATAAAGATTAAGGGCTGATAATACGGTCCACATTTCCAAACATCCTAAAAGCTCCCCTAAAAGCTCCTCCGGTGAATAGCAAAGTACTGTAAAATGTAGTTCATTTCCATACATATCAATGAGCTCACCTCTGCCCTTTGGAAATGGACAGTGGGAATCATGGGAGTAGGTACATGGAGTGCATGCAGTGTAAAATGTAAAACACCAACATTGTAAATGCAGAAAGCTGACCTTTCAGGACAGAGTGAATAATTTACTCTTAATTTTCTCTTTTACCCTATGGCTACCCAGATATATAGCATTATTATGGCATGTAGTTTGGTTTACCGATTTAGAGAACAGAGTACAAATCTAGTTTCAAGACTACTTACGTGTACTATTTGTGACCAAACAACTATCACAGACCTTTATCAAATGAGCAGAACATTGTGACTTTTGCTGATGTCTCTGGTTAGTGGTCCCTGGAGTACAGTGTTGCAAGTCACATTACTGCAACATTGCTGAATTAAACCTCAGCCTTTGAGCTGAGTACAGACCTTTAAGACATGAACTATTATTAGAGCACTTTTCAGATGCATTAAGTAATGGCTAATCAGCATGGAGATGTTTAAGTGAGTTTTAATGGCGAGACATGGGGTGAAGATGCTCCCTGGTGTATAGCACACATCTGACCTAATTAGCATGCTAATGCCAACAGTGGTATTTTTAGAATTTTAAATGGCATTGTTTACTTCATAAGAGCAGCTTTGCTTTCAGTTTCCAACTTTGTGAAGCTGAGATGAATGATTAATAATGGATTAGTCATCAGTTTTCAGTTTGATGGCAGTCGGGTGGTAGACTGCAGACAAGTGTAATCTTAGAAATCAGGCCAAAGGTTTGACTTGAGTCCAGGACACAGCATAGCACCTCTGACTGCAGTTTTACAGTGGCACTTTACATACTTAGATATACACTCTAGTGTATATCAAAGTATGTAAACTGCCACCGTAAAACTGCAGTTTACATACTTAGTAGTAGTAGCAAGTAGTAGTGTAGTAGTTCACAAATTCACAATGAAAATACTGAAAATACTCACCGATGGGCTGGCTTCCCTCCTTTGGCCGTGCACAGAAGAGTAAAATTCTGGGCCTGGTATCGACTGAAAGGAGCAGGCGTGTTCTCTGCCACCACCGAGATGTTGTTTGGAGGAGCTGAGAAGGACAAGAGAAATTCATCATTGGAAACCTCCTCACACACACACACACACACTGAATAGACCTCAAATGCAACCAGGTATACAAGTCTATTTTTACATATCCTGCGAGGGGTGATAAGCTAACATGGGTTACATGTGTGGGCGGAAGGAGAAGCAGACAATGCCACAATCTTCTGTGTAAAATAAATTGACTGAGAGTGACTGGCAGTATCTTAGCTAGAATCTGTTCTTTTTGCGCTAGAATAAAAGGCCCTGTTCCCGATGCGTGCATCTCCACTTAAAATGGTAAGCGACCGGATGGCAACTACGTGTTCAAAATCTCCCCAAGGCCTATGGCAGTCAGATGCAGCTGATAAGGTAGAAAATCTCATACATATCATATCACCAGACCTACATCGGAATATCTCTGGGGACGTGGAGAAGTGTGTCACATTTGTACAAAAAAAGGAGGGAGACTTCATTGCCTAAAAGACATGGAGGAGGTAATAAAAGAACGTCTATGTGGGGAATTAGGTGTTCAACATGCACAGGACAGTCAGCGTACATATGATCATGAATACTTTAAACAGCGAATGTGTCAGAGGCAGTGCAAAAATCAACACAGAATCTCCGGTAAAATGGGGGCTGATGAGCAACAAGATCACAATTGAATTTTAATGAAATCTAGTGCAGACCAGCCACCTTCCAGCGAGATGCAGCACAAAGGAAGATTTTGGCTTTAAGGGGATGAGCTATGAAGGTGAGAGTCGGTTCTGATTTTTCCACGAAACTACACAACCTGCAGTGTACTGATTTAGAATGCATGCTTTGTAGTGAGGGCTTTATATTCAGTTGAAAAGGCCAAATGACACCTATAAAATTAAATGGTTGTATAAGGGAAGAGAAAGTCAATACATATAATATATATACGTATAATACATAATATATAATACAAAATCGTATATATTTAGATTCAGGGGAAAAAAAAGGATTCTACATGTAATTTTCTGATGTAATGAATTTTTGTGAAGCCGATGTAGCATGAAGGTTAAGCCACATACTGGACATTTTGTGCTTGTTTTATGACAGTAGCTCATTTGGTAGACTGTTTGTCCACTGATCCAAAGGTTGGTGGTTCAATTCTCGCTCTCGACATAAACATCATTGGTCGAGCAGTCACATCCACTGACCCACAGATAAATGCTGTTGTTGTGTTCTTGGGCAAGACACTTAAGCTACCTTGCCTACACTGGTGTGCGACTGGGTGAGTGATTCCTTGATGTAAAGTGCTTTGAGTGCCTTGAAGGTTGAAAACTGTTATATATAGGCTTTGCACCGTCACGTGACCCCTACAGCAACGGTACCTACGCCGCCATGACACCGGGCAACACTATGCCACTGACTTCAGCAGCATCGGAGAAACATGGGCAGGTTTTGTTGTGTATTTGGTTGTTCTAAACACTCTGAAAGGGGTAAAACGATTTGTTTCTTCACTGTTACTCAATTACTCATCAGGAGCTCAAACAAGGGACTTATTGAAATAAAGACGCGGACCATAGCTGGCAAAAATAAACCGCGAAGAGATTTCCTATTGTACCTTCAAGATACCCGAAGTTTCATCAAGGTATTTGCTATTTAAATTGTTTCATAGCATTGTTTACTTCATAAGAGCAGCTTTGCTTTCAGTTTCCAACTTTGTGAAGCTGAGATGAATGATTAATAATGGATTAATCATCAGTTTTCAGTTTGATGGCAGTCGGGTGGTAGACTGCAGACAAGTGTAATCTTAGAAATCAGGCCAAAGGTTTGACTTGAGTCCAGGACACAGCATAGCACCTCTGACTGCAGTTTTACAGTGGCACTTTACATACTTAGATATACACACTAGTTTAAGAAGCACATTTAATGAACTAAAATTTAATTAATTTATCCAGGAAAACCTGCACTAGTTTACGATTCAACGAACCCACACTGGGCTCCTGTGATCAACATGGCGCACGAGTCGAAGAGTCTGTGAGCCGAACCTTGAAAGCATCGGCCATGAAAAGATCCTCGCGAACATTAGAAAGATTCGCTCGCAAAAAGCGATTAATTCTAGAAGACATAGTTGTGGTTAAGCAAGGCAATGAAGAAAACATCGATCCTACGACGAGTGACATGTTTATATGTGCGCTGGAAGTTACAGTTTCTACTGCCACTCACACTGCAAATGTTTTCTTTTTAAATTTTAGTTCAGTAAATGTGCTTCTCTCATTAAATAAGCTATGAAACAATTTAAATAGAAAATATCTTGATGAAAGTGACGTGAGTGTCTTGATGGTACCATTGGAAATCTCTTTGCGGTTTATGTTCTCTAGCCATAGTTCCTGTTTTTCCTTGTTTGAGCTCCTGATGAATCATTTCCAGAGGAACAGTGAAGAAACAAATCGTTTTATCCTGTTCAGAGCATCTAGAACAACCAAACACACAACAAAACCTGCCCATGTTTCTCCGATGCTGCTGAAGTCAATGGCATAGTGTGCCCGGTGTCATTGCGGCATAGGTACCGTTGCTATAGGGGTCACGTGACGGTACAAAGCCTCTATAAAAATGTGACCATGACTATTTCATGTATAGATCTTGTCCAGGTTTCAGAATAATGAGAAATTAGGACTGTTGCCATTGCAAATTTAAAAGAACATAATATATCTTTTGACTGGGAAAAGGTTTTCAAAATGTTGCATAAAACATAAAGCTGAAACCCATCAATATTTATTTGCACTAAATTTGAGATGAAATTTTTAGCATATGGAAATTCTTAACATCTAACAAATGAGAACGTTTTGTAAAAACATTAACTTCAAGGTAATTTGTATTGGCTTATAATGAGTTTTGGATATACAATCTTCAGTATTGCTGCAGATTACAAAGGAGGTCGCACAAAAGAGCACCATCTTGCACAGTGATTTTCTGTGCTTGGCTCATTGTGAATCCATCATTTGGCTTAAGAGCAGACATAGCACAGCAATTAATTGATTGGAAGTCGGTGGGGGCCAGTGCAGATGTAGCTGCTGACTCGAGCGTCTCTCCATGTTTCCACACCTCCTAATTGCTTATTGATGGGATTCATATGGTTGTAAATTAACCTCGGAGCACTCCATTAGCTTAGTGACAAGTCCGTCTCTACCCAGTGTATGATAAGCTGTCAGGGGTGTCACCATCGGACCGATCATACTTGCACTTCACAACAGTAATGTCAAGTATGAGTGCGCTGCCAGTGCTGGGGTCACCTCCCGTACACACAATACAACAGAAACAAAGCTCCTATAGATTTATGACATTGATTGCTCTCTTTCATAACAAGGCACCATAGACATATGAAAATAGCCTGTGATGTATTGCTTTCCATTTTAGTAATAGCTTTAAATGCTGTTAGAAATGTACACCCTGGCAACATCAGTGAAACTAGTCTTGTCATGCTACAAGTTTTGTTTGTTTATTTGTTTTTTTAATCTGTCAATGGCAAAAGTGATGCCTATAGTGATCCCCTCCTTTGTTCAGATTTACCTGTCACTCAAATACCCTGCCGCTAAAACGCCACTGTTGCCCTTGCACTTGAAGACGATGCCTTCAGTCAGTACTAGAAACTTTGTTCAACATTTAAAATGAATATGACACGTTACTGTTTATATTTATTTACACATGTTAGCTGCATTCAAGCATTTAGAGCTGCACAGTTTTAGTGGTCAAGATTTTTATGCAAGCTCTTCTTTGTGGTACAGTGTAGTAGGTTGCATCCTATTTATAAGTATTTGCTTTTGTTAAAATAAAACATTTTTACAAAATTTATGTTCAGCTACATTGATTTATTATGACTGAATGTATGACTTAGAGATTGTGGTGGGTGTGTGGCTGGTATTCATTTTCAGACTAAGGTTTAATTTGTTATTTTCATTTTTATTCTGTAGCATATATTTATGAACTACAAGATAAAGACTATATGTAATACTATATGAATATGATATGTATATTGAAATCAAATAGGTAACATCCAGCATGTTGTCTGTTTGTAAAATCATCTTCTTAATAGTGGAATGAATGTGGCATATTTTGGTGTGGTCTATCTTTAGTTTGTACAGGTGACATCAGTGTGAAGAGAAGACCGACATTTAGAAAGCTTTTTTCTTGAGTCAGTTTAGTTGAGCACACATTCCCATTGAGCACACTGCTCTTTTGTTCCGTGCCCTGTAGGTGGGACCCACATGAGGAGAGCTCATGCTCAAGACAACAGTATGCCTCAGTGACACACTTTTTTAAATTGGTGTATGTTTCTTATATAGGAGAGTAATCATACAGATCATGCATTGAAAACACTGAAAGCATAATTTGACCCAGTGCTGGATGAATATTTCAGTAATAGCTGTCTTGATTTATTTCAAACATGGTATAAAATAAATGGGGTTATTTGCAATCATTTTTGAGTGTAAAATGCAACAAGGCTCCACATCACGTTTTATCTGACAAGTTTGTAGAATAACATAACATGATGGTTCCTTCAGGTTTTTAGGTGTTATTTTAAGCAGCTTCTCTGTGTAGAAGTTACAGCGTCTATATAGTCTATGGCACAATCAACTAAAAGTTAGCCAAAGTTTGCTCTCCCACAATACTTAGTGCTCTTCCAGGGGGATGGCAGAGCATCAGCAGTCTCTGTCAGAGCAGAGCCCCAGGATCCCACAGCAGTGTGTCTAGAGAAGCCTTCACAGCAGATGGCAGTGTGAGCTCCTCATGAGTGACAATCCCAAGAGCCAATGTCCACAATATGTACACAGTTAGGAACTGCAATTGTTAAAGCAGGAAATCATCCAAGCAGTAGCAAACCACACACAGGTGAAGCAAAGCAACTCGTTTTTATAGAAATGTGTTTGGGGTGGGATCCGTGCATAATCTGACACATTCGCTTGGCTCTATTTTTTATATTGTATATGTGTGAAAATGCAGCAAAGAGAGAAGAGTGCAAACATGCAGAAGTGTGCCTCCATGCTCCCATGAGACGGTGCACTCTGGCCTCATAATTAAGGATTTGGAAGTGTGGAGACAATTGGACCCGCTAGAACTCTCCCCTCATCTGCTAGTGCTAAGCACCTTAGCCCCAGGTTCACATGCTGCTGTGATATTATTTATAGAGAAGAAAGGGAGGCTCAAGGAGTTTGTTTCTGGTGGAAACTGCAGCAGCAGTTGCCAGTTTTTTTTTTTTAATCTGTATGCATAAGGGCGTATAGAAGTCTTTCTGTTTCTCAATATATGGAAAGGCCATGCCATATGTGAAAGATCAGAGCTAACTAACAGAACTTGAGCTGCAGGGGCTGCACAAGCACTGATTAATGACTGAGTAATAATGGTTTAAGCAGTGAGGATTCAGATCAGAGAGAGGCCTTTAGAGACCAATTGTTTCAGTGACAAGAGCTGGCAAATAGTTAAAAACTTATATTGAACCTGAGTTAGTTTGTCACAGTTTGGATATTCATTATAATAAACTCAGACTTGTCTGTCTAACAAATCCTACACACTAGACAAAGTGACAGCGTTGCGTTATAGCCTATAAAGACCTTGCCTGACAGTGCCATCCCTCCAGTTCCTTGTATATTGCATATACAGGAAATGTCACTATTTAACAATTAGGATGGCAGTGTCAGGCAAATAAAGATCACCTTTGTCCAAGTCATCATAGCAGGTCAAGGAGACTTGTTTTGCTGTTAAGGCTTACTGTTATATTTACTAGCATGCTTCCTGTGTGTTTTTGTTTTTTTTAAATCAAGCTTAAATAGAGATTTTCATTTGAATGGCTCAGTCCAGAGTCAGTCACAGTCCATCCTCCATACACCTGCAGATATGTCCCAACAGGAACACACTCCCACACACACCCACACTCACAGACACATGCACACACACCCACACCCACACACACTTCAAACATGCTGCTACTACAACACCTGTGCACCAGATTTACCTGTGCACTACAAACAAACAAGCTCAAGAGGCTTTTAGGCTGGACTCATTATTTTAGTCATTATAGTGTTTCACTTTGTGAAATTAGTCAAACACAACATTTTATTAATGGCAGCATGCTTGTGCAGCAGTTAGTGCTTTTGCAGCACAGAAACAAGGTCCTAGGTTCGATTCTGGGGAGGGGGCCTTTCTGTGTGGAGTTTGCACCCTCCCGGTGCTCCGGCTTCCCCTACCGCAAAAAAAACATGCACAATAGGTTCCTCTCCTCTGGGACTTCCCTGGAAAAGATATTCTTAATCTCAATGGTACTATCCAGGTTAAATAAGGGTCAATAATAATGCACAAGAAGTAGTTTCAGTAGTATTGAAGAATACATAAATACATCTCAAAGCTGCAAAGATGATACATGGCCAGGAACACTGTTCTAATACAAATAATTTACATTTACAAAATTATATTACAAAGAACTGGTCAAAGTGCCTCAAGCCCTTTTGGTCCTTTTGCTATGTGCTGCTACTGTAATATTAAAGTGAGCTTTGTTTTGTTGTGTACTACAAATATATTTCACTGTATCTTATATTGTCCTTAAAATATGTTGTCCTGAGATTTGCAGTTGATTAAAAATGGCATGGTTTGGTTTGAATCAGATGGTGTTTATTGTGTGTATGTCATTAGCATTTCCCCACACCTCGTTCATTTGCATGGATTACTGCACCACTGTCAGGTCAAATGCCTCCTCCCTGTGGTGGTGACAGGGGTAGGAGCAGGGCCAGTCAGGGGGGCAGGAGGGGGGCAGGAGGGACAGATTCTGGTGGCTGTCACCCAGAGAAAAAACAGGAGACAGCCAAACAAAAGCCTGTGTCACTTTGAACAAGTTTCCCACTTTCAAAAGCCATTAATCATTGTGATGCTGCTAGGAATACAGCAACACAACACAATCAAAGACCAGCCAGTATGGGAAATCAGAATGTTATTTTTTTTTTTTTTAAGTCCAAGCTGGAATCATCAGAGGAGATTTAAAATGATAAAAAAAAAAAAAAATACTCTGACACTAGTATGATCAGCTTATTCCACAGGTTCTTTTGTTTACTTGTTATGTTTTTTGCTAATGAATTTCTCTGGACTTTAAACTCTTATCGGTAACCTTTTGTATGTGTAATGTAATGTAAAAATGTAGTTGAGTTGGACATAAAGCCACTCTAAAATGCAGATCACTTGAGCGAAGACACTTAACTAGTGAATCTGCAGATGAAAAAAACAGAAAGGAACTAAATGCAAACAGTATACTAAGTCCACACTAAGGAAAACGTGTCACTATATAGTTTGGTCCACTTGTCCCAGGTGTGTGTCTGACAATAAAACCATGTTGGACTTTAGTTCTTTTAATGAGGACAAGTGGGACAGTGGAGAGGGACTTTGCCAGCACAATTTTAAATCTCTCTTTTTAACTCAGGATAGTGGCAGATGGGACCTACCCTGTACCAGCCCATCTCTGCGCTGACTGGCACCCTTATCCCTAAAGTCTGTTTATTGCTCAGAGGCAGAGGTTTAGCGTTGGCAATCTGTTACAATTTGGCCCCTTTACCCCTCTCGACTCTGGCCTCTCCCGTGCAGCCTCCCTTTGGCTGCCTGCTCATTCATAAGCCATTGACCAGGATGCAGCGTACAGGTCCCCAGCGCCCGGGACTCACAAACACATTTCTGGGTGCAGGTGCTTTTTTATGACACCTAATTTAGAAACCTCAGAGAGAAAGCTTTACAGTAAACACAAGCACAAGAAATGCACTCAATAGTGTAACTTGTATTCTATCTCTACCAAAGCCTGTACAGTATATTTACATTATGGTTTCATGTGGCTGTTTCTGTAAAGTTGTATTACATTACAGTACATGCGCGTCTCGACTTTGTGGAAGAAGAGATATTGTATAGGACTAAATTAACTATGCATAGGGCTGGGAAATGAAGGGTCCTTTACGATTCGATACTCGATAAATGGCTCACGATACAATACCATCATGATATGGCTGCCTATCTATATTTATCTATTTATCTATCTAACTGATATATTGCACATCATATTCTGCAATATATCACAGTTTTTAAGAAAGAAATACATTTTGACAACAGTATTTGTTAAACAACTACTTGCAAAGTCATTGTGGAATAAACCAATTGTAACAGCATGAACAAGTTTCCTTTGTAGCATTTGTAGCACTGTCACAAAATAATTTTGTAAAAGATACCAAAAAAAAAAAAACTACTACTCATGGCAATATACTGATACAACTAGGGCTGGGTATCATTAAGAAGTTGCCGATACGATACATACCTAGATACGATACATATCTCGATACAATGCACTTTCAATTCAATATGATATATTTCAAATCGATTCAATATAGTTCAATAAAAAATAAAAGGCTAAATCGTGGCTGTGACACTAAAAGGCTTTGTTGAACCACTTCTTGTGCAAAGTGAATATGAAACACAAACATTTTAATCATCAAAACAGTGAAAATGTCAAATGTGTCGCATAAATGAGTTTCTTTTCACTCCACAAGCAACAAAACTGTAGCTCTGTAACAAAATTATTTAGTAAAACACACCTAAAAACACACTTGGTGAAATATCGATAGCCCACGATATCGATACTGTATCATCACATTAAATGATATGATATATCGATATTCCGATATTTTTGCACACTCCTACATACAACCCAAGATAATGATAATGTATCACCAAATTTACTATTAAGATATAAAAAAAAAAAAAATCAATACTTTAGCACGCGCCTAATGCATAAAATATGAAAAAATGTGGTAATAATAAATATTCTAAATACTCTAATCAGTAAAAATTGTACCAACTTCAATTGTGATGACAAAAGTTTTTACTTTAAATGTGCATTGTGTAACTTTTCAGATGGAGAGTCTGTCAAATGCTTTTCTCTATGGAGATGTTATTGCTTTGTCTGGAATGTTTCACAGTATGGCATTAAACCTCTCTATTTTTATGGAGACCAAGCCAGACCATGTTACAGGTCAGATCTGTGAAGAGGCACCCCTGCCCAGAGTCAAAATGCCTGTATTTCTAGGTATTTTTGAGCTATAAAACGGCCTGTAATTTAATAAATGGAAAAGTAGATCTGTTTAATGTCATACTGTGGAACATTCCAGGCAGAGCAGTGACATATCCCCAGAAACAAACAGGTGATGGGCCCCCAACCCAAAAGTTACATAGTGTATCTTTAATTGTGTGTAAGTATAACCAAAACTAGATTGCGTTTTGAACCAGAGACATGTGACGCATATGGGGAATTAAGCTATCTGAACACTGAAGCACTTTGTTGTTGCTTAGACAGATGGTTATACTATTAAAATTGGTCTGTGTATTTCTTTGCTACATAAAAATTTGCACACAAACTTCACAGACAGGCTGCGTTCAGGGACACAATTCATATTCCAAGCTGACATTAAAGGTTTATAATAGAGCACTTATGACCAAGACAAATGGCCGTCTAGGCTTCAGAGGTTTTGTTAAAAATAGTCAAAAACGCAATACAATGAGTCACCACAAAAGCTGTATATACACTCACATTTAAAAGACAAGATACAAGTTATCTGGCTTGTTTTTTATGTGATTAGTGTACATAATTACTGTACACTTGAACAGTCAATCCTTTTATTAAGCTTTTATATTTGTTATTTGGTCTAGTTTAAAGGTCTAAAATTATGTTGCTTCCTCATCAAAAACAGACCTGGATATGACTTTTATTTCATTTAAACATTTGTTAATACAAAGTTCCTGCATATTTAGGCTCTTTCAAAGAGAAAACACTGTGTTCCACCTTGTGATGTCTTGTGGTAATACAGGAAGTGATCAAGTGTTTTTAAACACCATATACCTTCACTGTTATCTTGAAAACTAAACTTCCATGACATCACAAGGTGGAACAGAGCATTCTAAGCTTTGGAGATGTAGACAAGCTAATAATAATATGTTACTCGAACATGTGTGAATGAAAAAAAACACAACCATGACAAGAGTCAAATCTTGAGCAATACAGGATCTTTAATTAAATTGTTATTGACTAGTGAAGTGTTTATAGGCTTTTAGCATTTCTCTATAGTTGTCATCACAGTTTCTCAATCTCAATATATATATATATATATATATATATATATATATATATATATATATATATATATATATATATAGTATAATGTGTATAATAAAGACTTTCTGAGAAAGCAGATTGTTTGAGGATGGCATTCTTTTTTCTTTTGCTTAGTTTTCTCACACTGAGTCCATATTAAACAAACAGTAACAAGCTCCATCTGGATAATGTCATGATAGCTTCTTGTTTTGCCTATAAATAGCCCAAATATCCATCATTTACAGAAAAGTACCCTGCAAACAGGCTGTTCTAATTGCCCACTAAGTGCACATCACTCCAAATCACCAGCTTACATGATGCTATAGTGCACACTGTAACAATATGCCTGTCCATGTGTCCTTTTCCATAGAATTATGTACTCTTTCTATGGCACATTGACTGAAAACATGTAAGGACTGTCCAAAAAAACCCCCAAAAAAACCAAAACATAATCATAAGTAAAACTAGCATTGAAAATAGTATCAATAAGACTTTGGATTCATAGTACATTTAGAGTGGTTTTCTATGAACCACTGGAAGTTGACCAAGATTTAAAGGGTCCATATTAGGACATTTTTGATTTATGTTGTAATGTTCTTCCCTCATGAAGAACATACCTTGAGTTTTGTTGTGTTTCATTCACATATGTTTAACACACAAATCCTGCATATTCAAGCTGAGTTCTTCTCTCAGACAGAAAACACCCTGTTCCACCTTGTGATTAGATCAGATAAGATCTGGAATTGCCAGTCTCCATTGAACTAAAGGTAAAAGGTAATTGTTAACTTCTAAACTACTATTTCATGACACACAAGGTGGAACAGAGCATTTTGAGCATTGGAGATGTAGACAGATGTAAACCGACTAATAATAAAGGGTTACTCAAACATGTGTGAATGAAACAAAACACAGCTCCAGGTTTTTGAGAAGATAACATTCTAACATGGCTAAAAGCTCACTAGAGTCAGTTTTGTGTAACAAGGGATGTTTAAAACTGCATTACACAATTACAGAATTAAACAGCAAAAAGGAGGGAGTGGGTATTTCAATTTATCTACCATGTCCTTGGGCATTTCTGGCACACTGCTTGTATTCACATGCATGACTTTTGAGGTTTGTGCACAGCTTTAGAACAGCTTTTTTTCAGAGGGAGAAGTAAAGCACAGATGAACCACCACATGCAGAAACTTTCTAATCAAAATAAATGAAATGCCGGAGGCTCTGAGCACCTCCATGTGATTGATTCTTCATACACTTAGTGGAACACTAGTAACTTTACATGTGATTCCAGTACAATGTCCTTACACTGGTTCTGTTCCATATGGAGAATTCAGACATTGTTCATAATGACCCTTCTATTGTCTCTGGTGCCATTGTTCTGTTTAGTTAAGTGCTTCTCAATAGAATTAGAACATACTGTATATAGCATATGGACCATTTAATTCATACATGCAGTAGATTAGAGGAAGTACAATTAGGTGGGTCTGGTTTAAAAGCTTATATTTAACTATTAGAACAGAAAGGAACTGTACCACATAAGGAGCAGAAGCTTTAAAAAAGGTGGGCGTCGTACCAGAGGTGTGTCATATGAAAATGAGGCCCTGAGCATGAGCAGGTGCACATGACTCATATATATTAAATAGGCCTAATATGTGTGTTTATGTCTAACAATATTGTTACAACCCAGCTCGTTTGGGGTGAGGGAAGTAACAAAAATAAAAACCAAGATGTAAAATGGAATAAACTAAATAATGTTTAATTAACAGGAATGTAAAGGTAAATTAACAAAAGACTAAAAATATACAGAAAGCAACCTAAACTAAGAAACAGAACAACAGAATAAACAGAGTTTTGTGCCACAAAAGGGGTCACGCAGGCTTACACAAAAACGAGTGGTAAAACTTAGGGACACACACTAAACTAAAACACAAGTTCCCCAAATTAAACCACATAAACCCACAAACAGAATCGAGTGACCAAATCAAAAAAGGCACAAAACAGAACTAAACTAAACTACACACACACAAACACAAAATGGCAGACTGGCCACCAAGGCCAGCAGCCCCGAACAGGTGCTGGTAATCTCCTTAAATAGGGGGAGGTGGCTGCAGGTGAGGTGGGCGTCGACCTGCCCCACCAATCACGGACCAGGGCTCCTGCAGCAGGAATCAGAGTAGTCGGCAACAATCACACAACAAACTAGACCTAAGGCCTGGGGCCGTAACAATATAGACCATAAAGCCTA
This sequence comes from Boleophthalmus pectinirostris, assembly GCF_026225935.1. NCBI lineage: Eukaryota > Metazoa > Chordata > Actinopteri > Gobiiformes > Gobiidae > Boleophthalmus > Boleophthalmus pectinirostris. Next base: position 36,137,811 of record NW_026571299.1, read on the forward strand.
ATTTGTAGAATTTATATTGTAGATTCCTATTGAATCTAATTGTTAGTTGTTAAGGCTGCAAGATTAATTGCAATAAAATCTAAATTGCAATTTGAATGGACACAATTAGCCTAACTGAGGCTGATACTGTATGTATACCATCATTTTCCACCACAAACAACAAAACAACAAAAACCTATATGCTAGATGCAGGATGCCAGCCCTGTAGTTTAGATCTGAACAAACTTGTCTAATATGTGATTCTTGTTTCATTACTTCATCAGTTCAAATTTCAGTTTTTTGTCAATTCTTCTAGAGATGTTTAAAATGTGAACTTGGAACAAAGTTCTATCATTAAAACACAAATCTTATCACAATGTTTGTCAGAAAATTGAAAGGAGACATTTTCTCTAAATCGCGCAGTACCAGCCAGACAAACAAAAGTACAGAAACTTCAGAAGTGAAGATGTGATTGCTTATGTTCATCATTTCTAGTGTGCTATTTGAACTGTGTGTCACCAAAAATGGGCACGTAGAGCACCTGTATTCTCTCTACTTCATTATAGAGATGCGTCTATCAATATTTACTGGACCCAGCAAATATTGTGACTGATCCACACTTCTACAAGAAAACAAGAAAATACACACAGCATTACAGGTTTAATTTCTCCAAGGACAGAGCATGATTTTCATTTCACTGAGTCTCCATAGCTGCAACACAACTCGCCTGTTTATCTATTCACTTGTTTGTCAATGGTGATAGCAAGCAGACTCTTTCTATATAAAGGCTGTGTCTGTACGGGTCCAAGTAAAACAAAGAGCTGACTAGGGTTAGACAGAATACTCCATGTAACTCCACCTCTGTGTAATAGTGGGTACTAATTCCAATTTTGCTGAGGATCCAATTAAACCACTCGTACTTAAATGTGGTGTAAAGTCAGTGCCTGAAGAAGATGTCTATTTCCACCAAAGAATACATCTTTTGAATATCTATGCAGCTGATAAATAGTCCCCCGCCACATTTCATTTTTGCATTTTTGACAATGAAGTGCATGAACATGGCACTACATTGAAGGTGTCACAACAACTCAGCAGCTATTCTGTCATCTACACAACTCCAGCCAAAAAAAATCTGCCTTTTCACACAAGCCATTCCAACCAACAGCAACACTCTCTATTCAAGCTTACAACCCGGACTGACATTCTGTTTTTAAAATGATAATTAAAGGACCCACACTACGTCATTTTCACAGCTATGCTAAAATGTTGTTTCCTCATCACAAACACACTCAGAGTTGTGTTTTTTTTTTTTTTTTTTTTTTTTTTCCTTCATTCACATATTTGCATTTGCATATTTAAGATAAATGTTTTCTTTTGAACAGAAGACTCTGTTAGACCTTGTGATGTCATGTGGTAAAACAGGAAGTGCTTCACTGTGTTCTCGATACACTTTCACTAGAATCATTTTTTATCATTTCAGACCTGGAATTGCCAATCTCTACTGAACAAAAGGAAAGCTATTATGTGGACAATTAGGAATTTTGGACATAGGGCCTCAATCCCTAGTGAACCACAGTGTTGGAGACGTGTGGAGACACTTTTTGAAAAATTCCATCCAGTCCTTGTATTTGCAGAGGTCGCAGGTGCTAGGCTAGTGCATGTCAGTGGCCATAGTTAGCCTGCCACTAAAAACAGTCTTACCCACTCCACAAAACACCTGAAGCAAAACAATTATAACAAGACTGTCGATGAAAATGTCTGTGTTGACAGAATAATTTTAGAAGTAAAACCAACCTTGCATTTAAAGGATTTATGTCTGAGTAGCAGCAGCGAGTTGTTCTTCCTGATAGAAAGCCTGACAGCGGCGGACTGATATATGAGAAAATAGTCCCTAAACATGCAATGACTGATGTGATGCAAGGTTTTATTTCAAACATCATTCTATCAACACAGACATTCCCATTGATAGACTGGCATAATAACAGATTTGCTTCAGGTGCTTTGTGGAGTGGGTAAGTAAGTAAGTAAGTAAGTTTTTAGTGGCAGGCTAACTATGGCCATTGACATGCACTAGCTTAGCCACAGCGACCTCTGCAAATACAAGGAAAGGATGGAATATTTTTTAAAAGCGTCTCCACACGTCTCCAACACTCTAACTAACTAGCAAATGAGGCCATATGTCCAAAAATCCGGACTGTCCCTTTAAGTTGAAAATGACCGCTTCATGACATCACAAGGTGGAACAGAGCATTTAAAGATTTGGAAATGCAGACAGACAAATAATACAGGATTACTCAAACATGTGTGAATGAAACAAAACAAAAGGACATTCTATCATGGCTTAAAGCACACTAGAGTCAATTTTGCGTTATATAGGACCTTTAACCAACAGAAAAAATGCCTTGCTTTTGCTTTGGTGACAGGCTAATGTCAAATACTGTAATAAAAATATAGACTAGCGTTACCTAAAGTTCAAAGCAAGACTAAAAAGATTTCATTTTGTACTCTCTGCTATACAGTACTCAGACGTACAGATAGGAGGAGCAGGCTGAACGCTGGATACCTACACTTGAACACACACACACAGAATACACTGAGGCGTTAGCTTTGATTACAGTTGCCCGGCGCCTTCCCATACTTCAATATATAATTAGGATGGCAAGATATCTCCCCATCGACCTGCAGTTGTTTTGATTCAGCTGGAAATTACACTGTTGTGCGAGTGGATGACTACTTGAGTGTGTTTTTCCTTCGTATTTTTGTGCATTTTAATGGAGACAAATCACTGCCCTTTTCTGTTGTACAAGTATCTAAATACAGAAAGACTATACACGGGCCGCTCATTTTCAATGTAATTAACTGTATATTAATGGTGTAACTTTTTGTTGGAGGGTTCGTTACCTTCTTGTTTCCGTGGAAATGTAATTGCCCGCTTGGAAATTTCCTCAGTATGACATTAACCAACTTTACCTTATATTTATCCAATTACAGGTGGTTTTATAGCTCAAAAGTATCTAAAAATCAGGAATTCTGACTGTAAGCGGGGTTGCCTCTCACTGATCTGATCTGTAACTTAGCCTGGTCTCCATGGTAAAAAAGAAAAGTTTAATGGCATACTGTGAAACATTTCAGACAAAGCAATATCATCTCCGTGGAGAAAAGCATTTAACAGACCTTCCACCAGTATTGACACAATGCACCTTTAATGAACACAGTACAGAATGCAAATAGGTGAGGGGGAGTCATTTGGAAATTGCTATGTGGGTGAACTTGAGTTGTGTACTACATTTTTAAGCAAGAATCTCTCAAACTTGACTCATGTTAATTTAATTCTATCATTTCATGTTATTCTATTCATTTTATGCAGTCAAAACACATTACAAATCTCTGTCACAATTAGGAACTACTTTGAGTGTTATCAAACTACCTAATAGAGTTAAGTCAGTGTTACACCTAGTTAAATTATTAGTGAATGGCTCCCTGCAGTGAGGATCGTCTTTAATTGAATAATAGCTTCAAGAGGAGGTGGAAAACAAAGTGTTACTCATCTACAAGTGTGCATAAATTAGGCTTAACTGAAACAGAATACTACTAGTTTATACATACAAGAGAGACAAATTCGAACATTGAAAATATTCCATCATTTCATTTGTTTCCACTTCTCATTTACAGGTTTAGGTTTACTTCTACAGCTACTAGTAGAACTTTCTATGTCAGGTTCATGTGTCTATGGCTACGTTCAGACTGCAGGGCTTAACGCTCAATTCCGATTTGTTTGTGAAATCCGATGTTTTTGCGAGGTCGTTCACATTTCCAATTAAATGCGACTTGTATGCGATCCTCTGTGTGAACGTTAAACGGCCCGAAAGTGTCCCGCATGTGCACTGGAGGACACGACGACGTCAACCGCAGCGAGAGTGCTCTGTGTTTACGGAGATTGAGAAGGAGAAGGACGAGGTTTTTGGCCGTGGTGTTTTGTGGGGCAGCGGCAGCGACGTCCGTTGAAAGGAACGTGTGGATGCGCAGACGTAGACAAGAGTGGTGAGTGGTGATGTGCTTCGCTTCAGTGACACGGAGTTCATTAACAATTTTCGCCTACTTCAGAGCAGAATAGTGACGTTTGTGGCTTGTTGATAACGTGTAGGTCGGATGAATGCGCTTTGGCCGTTCAGACTGAAGTCACATGTCAAAAGATCAGATATGTATCGGTTTCAGGAGCACATATCCAAGTGTCCTGGGTCGCATTTGAAAAAATCGGATCTGTGTGGTTCAGACTGTCATTAAAAGATCAGATACAGGTCACATAGAAGCCAAAAAAACAGATTTGGGTCACTTCAGGCTGCAGTCTGAACGCAGCCTAATTGATAAACATGATCATTCAAGTCATACTATAACTGTGTATACTATATATTTTCTAGTTCTTACAATTGTGAGTAAATGAAATCAGTCAAAACATTTTCTTTTTCTCTTGATGTTTATGTATGTTTGTGATGTTCATATTAACATAACATTAAATTGTATCCTGCTAAAAAGTTTGATTTCATAAAGCAGGTCAGAATATTGATGAAATTAAGGATTGTTTAAGGCATGTCAATACTCATGAATAATATTAAAAATTATATAACAAACCACGAAAACATGACTTCAATGATCAATCAATCAATCAATCAAACTTTATTTCTATAGCACCTTCCAACGACCAAAGCAAAACAGGATAAAAAACAATAAACATCATACAAACAAAGCAACAAAGCACATTACACCATTAAAATAAAGAAAGTGTCACAGGGTCACTAAGTGTTAAAAGTCATTCTAAATAAGTACGTGTTAAGTTTAAGTTTTTAAGTGATCTACCAACATATTTCAGATTGTATTTGGAATTTTATACTTTATGTCTTTAATCCTATGTGTAAAAATATTAGAAACAACCTATTTTTATGTCATTATACCTCTCTCACTATTTCTAAATATGGCATGTATGAAAAGTTTGAACAATAAAAATATATACTCACTGTTATTCATTGTTAGCAGTCATCATTACATGTCTGTTTACATTAAAATAAAATCAGTTTCTTAAAAATTATTATTATTATTTTTTTGAATTTCAGTTGACCTACAGTCTGATTGTCACATTTACAGGTCATAGTTCTGTTAAAGGGGCACTGTGTAAGTTTTCTGGTGGAGGGTCTTCATCTATGTCCCACAGTATGACATTAACCCTCTCCAGGCAGACGTTGCAGATTTGCAACAGCTAAATACTAATTACCTACTTAGTCCAAATCCATATTTTATTAGCTTTTTTTACTCAGGAGCCTTTTTTCACATCCATGCTGATAAATGTGGACGATGCAGACTGTGCAAGAATGGCTACACACAAATGGCCTGCCAGAAGTTCAAAGTTCACACAACTTGGAAAACAAAAAATGATGTTGTTCTGCCACTGTAAAGCTGTTACACTGTGCTTTATGTTTTCATTGGTATGAAAAGTGATATACACATAAAGTTAGTGTTTATATCATTTTTAGTCTTCAGTGTTAATTTACCACACCAGACCAATGCTGCAAATCTGCAACATCCCAGAACGCACTGCATGTGAAGGTCTCTCTCAAAAAAGTCAGGATTGTATATTAGTACCCCATATGATCATTTTCCCCAAATATCAGATTTTTTCCTGTTACTAAAATTTAATTTGAGCCTGAGAGGGTTAAACTTATCCATTTCCATAAAGACAACTATGTGACACCCCCAGGCCAAGTACAAGTCAGATATGTGGAGAAGCAAGCCCACTCCCAGCACGAATGCATGTTTTTCAAGATATTTCTGAGCAACAAAAACACCTGCAATATAAACAATGTAGATAAATGACTTTAATACCATACTGTGGAACATTCTGGACAAAGCTATAACATCTATATGGGGCAAATAAGTGGCAGACCATCCACCAGAAAAAAAAGTACACACTGCACCTTCAAGGCATCCCCGAGCATCCTGACAAATAAGGGCTTTCTTTAATTGCGGGTCAGGTTGTGAGCCTGTTTGTGTCTCACAGTCACTCAATCACAATAGAACACAACAAGTGAGAATAGGCTCTGGGGCAGTCACAGCACCGAGCCGCCTCAAAGACTCTTCATTATCGGGAACAAGGAATCACTTATGTAGCAGCATTCCTCTGTTCAGGAGAAACATATTGGCTTTCGCACTCAAAAAAGACTACACACATATATGCACTTACTCCCCATTACGGGCTGATAACATTACTGCAGAGCCTCACCTTTCAGCAGATTTACATGCTACTATCGCTGGTGTTTTTGTTTGGTGTGTTTGAACACGGGAACAACAGGGAGAATCTAGATATAGTAATAATACAGATATAGTAAAATAGACAAGAATAAAAAAGGGGAGAGGAGAGTACTAAGAACAGTTTTACATTTACAACAGGGGCATTTGACTTCCGATGTTGATGTAAATATGGTGGTTGTTTGTAACACATTTATTGGTCAGATTCGCATTTATCATTATTCTTTGAAATGGCCGACCTGGTGCAATTTTATATTGTGCAAGAATAGTTGAATGCTTATCACTATGGATTTAAATCATTTGCTCTTCAGTTTTGATGTATGAAAATATTGTTTCCATAGAAAATATCTTGGTGGTATTAACATATATGTGGTATTGAAATACCTTCCATTTATTTTATCTATATCTGAAAACTCCATCATAAAGTCTTTGACCAATACTCAAATGAGCTCATGCCGTTACACCTCTGGGCAGAAAATGTACTTGTTAATGTACTTTATGTTCTAAATTGGTTGCCTTGTATATATTATCCCATTTTTCTTTATAACTATGGAATTAATAATATTTGTGTCTGAAATAAATAAATAATAATAATAATAATAATAATAATAATAATAATAATAATAATAATAATAATAATAATAATAATAATAATAATAATAATAATAATAATAATAAATGCTATTGTTGGTAAGAATGACAATGTCACACTCCCAAATGGAGGCAAGGGTCAGATTTCCCTTTTGAGTATATTTTAAGTTAAGACCAGGAAATATCCAAAAGGTAAATTCACAAATGTTGCACGTGTTATTCACAGTTATGGACTAAACCTTCAAACTCACTATATTACACCATAATGTTGCATTTTAATGATATTAATTTCTGCAGCCCACCAGTTGTATCCATTAATATTGTCCTAGAGAAAACTGTGATGTCATTTGAAGCCCAGCAACACTCACTATCTAATATTTATGATTCATCTGTAACTTAATAGATGTTGTTGATAATGTTCTTATGACTGTCCTTTGAATTTGGGTCGTTTATACGACTGATTGCCGCCATAATGTTTTTGCCATTTGTGAAAAATAATGTAGACAAGAATATTTTCGAATTCCCACCCTCCGCTTGTGTCTGACTGAGATGCACAAAGCTCCAGACTTTATAGGAATTTCCCATTTCCTTTTTTGCCTTTTTAGCCCTCTCCTCTTTCCAACTTTAAGAGAAATGTCCACACCGAGAGGAAATCCATTCGATCTGTGGCCACAGGCTTCTTTCAAGCTCTTCCTGAAGCTGTATTTTTTGCTCAACACAAATTTATCGGCTGTCTTGCTGTCTTTTGTGCGGTAGAAAAGATGAGTGTCAAACCTCCGCAAGCCTGAGACCTGCACTGAAAGGTACCCACCGCCACTTCAAGAAATGTCTGCCACTTTTTTCCCTTTAAGTGTGACATGGCAAAGACAAAGTGAAAAGGTGCCGTTTGGAAGATGTAGGATGCTGTCTGCAGAAATGTAATGTTAAAGTCTTATGTGTGCCAGTTTGACAAGACAAGAATGAAACAAGAAAGAAAACTACCACTCAATCTCACACAATGCCAGACAGAATCATTTCAAACATTTTTTTTGAGTTTCATTTATCTTAAAAGTCTTAAAACAGCAGTCTTTGTGCACAGAATTGTCGCTATTATCTCCATCTGTCAATTTTCAGCTATTGTCAAGATTTGGAATGGGAGTAGAAAGCTTTTGAGAGCTGGAAGAAAATTGAAAAGTTATAAGTCGCAATTATAAATTAGGTTTAAGGTAAGCAACATTACAGGATTTTTTGCTTTTCTAGTGTGCTACAAAAACAACTAAAATATTACCTTGCAACATCCAAATTGCTTTAACAGCTTTTAGTCATAGTTATTGTATACAGAAGAGCTGTGTAGCCTTATACTTTTATTTCACTTGTATCTTTATGCCTATTTGTGTCTATTCAAAGGATATTTGAACACTCTAGTCAGTCTTTTAGTTATTTATCTTGATTTTTCCCCTGGTGTTCTTTAACTTTACATTGTAACAGTGTAATTTAACTATTTTTTGACAAATAAATGGTGTCTTAGCTTATTTTATTTTATTTCTACAAGAAAATCATATGACAAAAGATTTTTGTATGAAATATGAACCAAATTTAGTGGACAGGCATGTGTTTTTGTGTGATAAAAGTTGCTCTTTGTTATTTAGCAGTATTATGCAGTACATGGTGACAGGTTTTCATGGCCTGCAGGGGACAGTGCTGGGAGACTGGTTGGAGTCTGTGCCTTTCAGCAAGAAGGTTATGGGTTCAAAGTGTTCATTATGCTGGACTGACCACACTTGGACTGTACAAGGAGAGAGTGGACTGTCCACAGTATTTCTGTTTGTCTGATTATGTACTGCAACGTGTTGTCTGCAGGTGCACTTAAAACTAGTCACATGATCCACATTCACTGGACGGCTGCGTTCTAGTACAGGCAGGGGAGCCATAAGAGCTCCGTTTATGTCCTCTTCTTCAGAGATGACCTTTCCAAGAGAAGATGTTCTATCTCTAGAGAAATGTATTAAAATATCGAACTATTACTCTTTCTAAATGAAGTCATTCCTTTTATTATTTAGATTTAGATGTTGTGTAAAACCACTATCTATCATTCTGGCCAATAGAATTAAAAAGAAAGGACATTATATTAAAATGTAAAAATCTACTGATATAAATTATATTTAAATTTACACTCCATATTTCCTACCTGAAGCAACTCCTTTTTTCTAAGTAGCAGCCCACAGAAAACAGGGTTCTGGCAAACTTCCACAGGTTTCACCATTGTAACTAAATTGTCAAAATGAATAAGAAGTTGTGCATTCTACTCTCACCTTTACTATTTACCCCATGAATAGCTCAAATACCCTTTTAGAAAATCATGTTTACGTCTCTGGACCAATGCGTTACAAGGCAAGGTGATTTTGCTGGAAAAGCCGCGCGACTAGCACTGTTTCATGCTTTGATACAGCTGCTTGTCTCTGGGGAACCAGGGCTGTTTTCTCTGTTGCCTCCTCACTCATCCATGCTTAAAAGGATGGACCCTCGCTGGGCAGAGGAGTGTGGTGAGCAATGAAGACATCGTCCTTAGTGAGACAGCCCACTTGTGTACATGTGCACAGACACTTTAGGGGAGGAGGAAATGCTGCACAGGAACCCACAACAAAGAAAGCTTCATGAAAGGCATCACAAGGTTATTCTAAAGTGATGCTTTAAAAGACTCCTCCAACTATTTGAAGATGGATACTTATGTGGTGTGCTTGAAAAAAAAAAATAAAAATGCTGATTTAGAGAGTTTCTTTTTGGTTTGTATGTGACAGTTCTGTCTATAACAAAAGGTGAGTGAATTTTATTTAAGTATGCAACTCATACAGCAAAGTTTAATTATTCTATGCATACATATTTTAAGAAAACAAGTCACTAACTAGATCAGAACTGCCATTTGGACAGTGAAAAAAAAAAAAAAAAAGTTCTGTTTACAATAAAAAAGAACTCTAATATTCCAAAGGAAATAATGTTTTATGTATTTATTCTTCCCTGAGTTTCTTTTTCCTCTCACAAAGAGACACTGTAGTGCAGCGGTGCAATGAGAACCTAGATGTTTTCACTATAAGACTAGAACAAGATGAGCTTCCCTAAATGATTCATATGTTCAGGGGCAGAGTGTTTTAGAGAATTTAACACAACATTCATTGCTGTCAAGCAGAAGAACTGTCTGTATCATCAAGACTCCATGCTAACCACAGTTCTGTTCTGGACATCTAACTACAAGGCTCAAGTAATGTATTTCCAATTCTTTTATTGCGGATTACTGCTGAAGGGTTTGTTATCAATCAGATCCAACACATGTGTAGTTAGTAAAAGCATAGCTGCACTTAACATGTCTGATACTTTATATTTGTTAGAAGAATATGGTTTCATCTGGAGCACAAAGCTTTTGGAAGCTTTTGTTAATCAGTATGAAGGCAAGTCAAAGGAGTATAGCACAGCCGACATAATGAGCATAATGAAGATGAGAAGGTGCATCTAGTCGATTGTTTCAAACATAAGCATGTACCCTTCAGTGGGCTAATAACCAATAAGTGTCACCTGAAATATTAATGAGGGCCAACACTGTTTGTCTCCAACTGATGCACCAGCCTGCCATGCTTAATGACACTGGGACATAGGTCACAGTATAATTGTGATAAATGTGACTGGACAAAAGGCAACATTAAAATTAGAATATTTTAGAGCTTTATTCTTCTTTTATGTATTGGTTTTACCTCCAAAGTGGATGGTTTTGGAAAATTTCTTTCAGACAAACAGCTGTGAGAAATTACATATTTTTGGAATCTTATGTGGTCATAACAACAAAGGAAACAATGTTGGAATTCAAACTCACAATAATGAGCACTATGTCTGTCTGTAGTGCGTTTCGCTCTATAAGGCTCAATGGACTCCAGCCGAGGATTTGAAGGCAATCTGTAGAGATTCGTGCTGGCTCCTTCTATGATAATATTTACTGCTATTGGACCTTGCATACAAATGCAAACTGATCAGTGCACAGGGAATATACTGCATATTGCAATTCCAAGTCTTATTAACAGTATTATATGCCAAAACAGTTTTCTGCCACCAGCCAAAATCCTGCAAGACAGATATATTTTATGATTCAAGATTCATAGTTGCATTACTATTATAGCTTTGAGCAGTAACTCTATTCACAAAATGGATAATGAGTGCATAAATTATATTAAAACAAAGAAAGTATTTTGCAAACACCTTTATGTTGATGAATTAAATTACCAGTCTACTATATAACATAACAAATACCTGCATCAGTCCGTGTATATATTGTACGGTGTTTTCCTCCACTCACTGCAGCAGACAGAGCACCTTTGTACTGTATGTGTAAATGATTCAGATGCCCTTAGTTCAATGTTAGGAGAAGAATCCTTGAGGAGCCTCATGGGTTGTTTATTTTTGCCTCAATTATCACCTCCAGCATTAGCTCAGAGACAGACATTTATAATTCATCATCCTGAATTCATTACACATCAGAGATTGAAGCCAAAGATTTTCCATTAGTTTCGATTTCTATGAGAAAATCTGAAAGGTAGAGATCGGGGTCACATGGTTTATTCATGGGTAATAATCTTGACAAAATTATAAGGCAAGAGAAACAATCAGGGTTTCGTTGCAAGGACATGTTTTCAGTTAAATCATATCCTGTCTATGATTGTAAAAACTGGTATATCATTATGACACTTTTCTACCGGTGTAAAAGTGCTTTACACCTAAGAACAAAAGAGACAAGGGAAAACAGGTTAAATGGGCTGATATAAGAAGTACGGTGTAAGTCATGGCTACCTCTTGGAACCAGTCCCCTTCTCGCACACACATTCATGCATTCATGGTAGGGATGGGCATGATTAGTCGATTAATCGATAATTGATCATTACGAATTTTATCGATTACGTACATTTTAATCGACAAACCGAATGTAGGTTGCTGTGCGAAGTGTGACCAAACGGGGGTCCGTACATGTGTCTCTGCACTCAGAAGGAGCGAGACACAAACAGTCGGTCAGTCTGCAACGTACCAAAGTGCATATGCGTATTTAACGATGACTTGTACAAGAACTTCCACACTTTCCATTCCGGTCGGGACAAGTGTGAGTCCATGTGCACAGTGTATAAAGCAGCACATATGTTTCGGTGTCCAGTGGGAAAAAGCTTTACCAGGTGAGAGAAGCGCAATGTCGATGACGAGTCCCCACCTCCCTCCCCCCGTACGGTGTCCTGGTTTTGACAAATGCAAATCTGGTCACACTAACCTGTATTCCACTGAGTCATGTCACATCAGCGCACAAGAGCTGTTTTTTTCTTCGCTTAATTTATGCAAATGAGCCATGCGGTTTTAAGTTTCGTTTCTGTGAGAGTTGCGTAAAACTGAATTAAACACATTATAATAAACGGGCTGATGTGGCTCTAGAGTGGTTACGGTTTATATGTCGTAAAGTTGAATTTATTTATGCAGATTAGAAGTGCAGATAGTAATAATAATGATGATCATTTTAATATAAAAACGTTAATGATTAATAATGATAATTGATCGTTAATTCTCTCGACGATCGATTAAGAAAATTTCATCGAATGCCCATCCCTAATTCATGGGTAAATATATCCAGCCACATCAGACATGAAACACAACGAATGAACCCAAAAATCATATGGGTCTTCATACCCAAGGTCTCTTAAAGTTGGTTTAAACACCTCAACTCTGCTCACAACTATTTCAAACAGAGATGGTAAACTGGGGAGACTAAAGGGGAGAGTGATGGGGAAGGAGGCATGGAGTCTAGCGGACGAAAGGGGAAAGTAAAGGGGAGGAGGGAAGGGGTCTTGCAGAAGAAAGGGGAGAATGAGGGGAGAGGAGAGACGGGGTCTAGTGAACTAAAAAGGAGAGTGGTGGTGGTGGGGTCTAATGGACTAAAGGGGAGAGTGAGGGGGGGGTCTAATGGACTAAAGGGGAGAGTGAGGGGAGTCTAAAGGACTAAAGGGGAGAGTGGGGGGGGTCTAGCGGATTTAAGGGGAGAGTAAAGGGGGTCTAATGGACTAAAGGGGAGAGTGAGGGGGAAGGAGGGATGGGGTCTAGCAGACTAAAGGGGAGAGTGAGGGGGGTCTAGCAGACTAAAGGGGAGAGTGAGGGGGGATCTAATGGACTAAAGGGGAGAGTGAGGCGGGAGGAGGGATGGGGTCTAGCGGATTAAAGGGGAGAGTGAGGGGGGTCTAATGGACTAAAGGGGAGAGTGAGGGGGAGGAGGGATGGGGTCTAGCAGACTAAAGGGGAGAGTGAGGGGGGTCTAATGGACTAAAGGGGAGAGTGAGGGGTAGAAGGGATGGGGTCTAGCGGACTAAAGGGGAGAGTAAGGGGGGTCTAATGGACTAAAGGGGAGAGTGAGGGGGAAGGAGGGATGGGGTCTAGCGGACTAAAGGGGAGAGTGAGGGGGGTCTAATGGACTAAAGGGAAGAGTGAGGGGGGTCTAATGGACTAAAGGGGAGAGTGAGGGGGGAGGAGGGATGGGGTCTAGCGGACTAAAGGGGAGAGTGAGGGGGGGTCTAATGGACTAAAGGAAGAGTGAGGGAGTAGAAGGGATGGGTCTAGCGGACTAAAGGGAGAGTGAGGGGGGTCTAGCGACTAAAGGGGAGAGTGAGGGGGGATCTAATGGATTAAAGGGGAGAGTGAGGGGGAGGAGGGATGGGGTCTAGCGGACTAAAGGGGAGAGTGAGGGGGGGTCTAATGGACTAAAGGGGAGAGTGAGGGGGGAGGAGGGATGGGGTCTAGCAGACTAAAGGGGAGAGTGAGGGGGGTCTAATGGACTAAAGGGGAGAGTGAGGGGAGAGGGATGGGGTCTAGCGGACTAAAGGGGAGAGTGAGGGGGGTCTAATGGACTAAAGGGGGAGAGTGAGGGGAGGAGGGATGGGGTCTAGCGGACTAAAGGGGAGAGAGGGGGGTCTAGGGACTAAAGGGAAGAGTGAGGGGGGATCTAATGGACTAAAGGGAGAGAGGGGGGTCTAAGGGGGAGGAGGGGAAGGAGGATGGGGTCTAGCGGACTAAAGGGAGAGTAAGGGGGTCTAGGACTAAAGGGAAGAGTGAGGGGTAGGAGGGGTGGAGTCTAGAGGACTTAAGGGGAAAGTAAACGGGGTTTGGTCTGGATTGCTCTAACACGATGCTTCTCAATTATTTTCTGTCACGCCCCCCCCCCCCCCAGGAAGAAGAAAACATTTTGCGTCCCCCCCCACTCCACAGAACCACTACTAAATGTGGACAAATCACACCCTCGACTTCAGTAGCCTATAAATGAGAGCAAATGGCTTCATGCTGCCCGCTGCAAACATTTTAAAGCACAGTAAACACGCCGGTCTTTCTTCATTTCCCACTGTAGTCACAATGAACCAGGCACTGCGTACACCGTACATACAGTTTGTTCTCTGCACTTCATATCTCCTGCTTTGTGCTGTGTGTGTACGCTCGCTGCAAAAAAAACCTGACACTATGGCGCTAATATTCCCTGCACACACTCTGACAATGAGACAGTCTCCGCCAACACTGTAGCGGACCCTTTATTCTAGTAGGGCAACAAAAAACAAAAAAAATCCCCTGAGGTTACACGTGCCTCACTACTTCAAATACCACCACAGTAATCATAAAAAAATTCTTTAATTAGGGCAGCACAAAGTCACATAGTACTTGAAATTAGTACCAAAAAGTTGATTTAGTGGTTAAAGGTGCTTACTTTAAAGGCACACTGCGCAACCTTTCTGGTGGAGGGTCTACTACCTACTTCTCCATGGAGATGTTCTTGCTTTGCCTGGAATGTTTGATGTATGTATGATTATATATATCCGCCAAGCATTTACCATATTTTTCGGTCTCAGTCCTGCTTTTTCATGGTTTGGCGGGTCCTGCGACTTATACTCTGGTGCAAATTATATATTCAAATTTTCAGACTGACAGCAGCAAGCCTAGAGGGCGCTCTAGGCTTGTGTGTCAGTATCTATTACTCCTGTACCACTGTCACTTCATTCTCTACTGCGCATGCCTCCTGTAGAAAAAGCCATTGTTCTGCTGCAAAGAGTGAAATATGCACTCGAAAATGGTAATCAAGCAGCAGAGAAAAAGTTTGGAGTGAGTGAGAAACTTGTGAGGGACTGGCGGAAAGCGGGGATGGAGAGAACACAGCTTCACGGCAACCAGGAGGGTACGCCATGTAACTTTCCTGAGAAGTCACTGGATGAATCGACAAAGCCTGAACTTCAGTGACACCGAAACCATCCTGTCAGGATTCAGAAAGGCTGGAATAATTCTAACTGGAACTGATGCTGAGTCTGACGACAGCGACGCAGGGAAGCGGTGCTCCGTTTATGTCATGGATCTATGGTTTATCTCTAGAGGTCGCAGAGAAGTGACACCGACGATGAAGATCTCAATAGATTTAGTGATTTGGAGTGAGATCGTGAGTTTGGTAAACTTATGTTCTGTTGTTTATGCTATAATTATCCAAATAACTGTTAATATGTTACGTTTACATATTCAGCCTGTTGTTCTCTATTCTGTTGTTATTACTATACTTGCCTTTCCAGATGAAATGTTGGTTCCTGGTCTCTGATTTTATAAAATACATTTCCCCAAAAAGTGCGACTTGTATATGTTTTTTTCTTCTTCATTGCGCCTTTTTTGGTTGCGGCGACTTATACTCCGGTGACTTATAGTCCAGAAAATATGGTATTCATTATGGGTGTTTCTATTGCTCAAAAGTACAATAATTCCTTCTGTGAACAGGAGCGACTCTCCACAGATCTGAACTGTAATGTAGCGTAGAGTGGTAACCTGCTTGTCTCACTGATAGATGGTGATAGATGATAGATGGTTTAACCTATATTGTTGAACATTTCACACAATAACATTTCCATGGAGCTAAGCAGGAAGTGGACCCTTCACTAGAAATATTACACAGTGCACCTTTAAGCACAACTGCAGAAACTGAAGATCACCCACCAACGCTGGATTACTGAACAACTTTCTCATCAACCACAGTTACTGCACATGACATCTCCACAGTATCACATATTAAGCCCGATGCTCGTGGAGAGGGAGAGTGCAAATGAGCGCTGACCGGAGAATCACACCAAGCTCTTCGCCACAATCTCTGACGGTCACTCCAGACGCGAGGAAAAGGTCGTAAGGCAAACACTCCAACCACACAGCAGCGCAATAGTTAGGCTAGTCGGACAGAAATGGCATACTGGATGAAAGCTCCAAAATTTGACCACTATCTTTTCGAGTACTTCTCCCTGTGTGTGCAATCTGGTTAAGACATGCTCTTCACATCTCAAATAGGAACAGAGGAAGCAGCCCACTCCAGCGCATCATCCATCAAACTCTGCCGCCCAAACAATCCTCTCTGAATACAGGGTCTGGAACGTGCCACTGCCTATATCCACAATAATAAAATACATTGTAATTTTCCTCTCTTGTTCAAGACAATGTAATCTGCAGCTTTTATCAAAGATTTACATATTGATTTGTTTTTTTATACACCAAATATCATGTCCTCTTTGTTGTCCTTTTTTATTTAGGGACTAGATATTACTTTGCTGCTGATGTCATAAACATTCCCTGTGGGTGTGAAGCTAACCGGAAGCACTACTCAGTGAGGCAGCAGTAGCTCAGTTGGTAGAGCATTCGCCCACTGATCTGAAGGTTGGCGGTTTGATTCCAGCTCTTGATCAGATCCACTGACCCACAGGTTGGCTGGTGTGATTCCAGCTCCCACAAATGAATGCTGTCGTTGTGTCCTTGGGCAAGACAATCTTGCCCACAGTGTCTGTGTACACTGGTGTGTGAATGGGTGAGTGGTTCCTTGTTGTAAAGCACTTGCCTTGAAGGTGGAAAAGCGCTAGAGAAAAATGTGACTATTTACTCTTATTACTCTGTTAGAAGCCCTGTTACACAATCTGAGCTTTGTTTGAACACAGTCTGATCAGAAATATAGCTGATTTGGTCGGACCTACAACAGGTGAGCAGATTTGTAGTGTTAAACAAGTCTCTCACACATACAATTACATAAGCAAACAGTGTTTCAGTTAGTCTCTCTCACTTCTTTTGTAGAAAATCAAACACCTAAACAGAA
The DNA here is from genome assembly GCF_026225935.1 of Boleophthalmus pectinirostris. Taxonomy (NCBI): domain Eukaryota; kingdom Metazoa; phylum Chordata; class Actinopteri; order Gobiiformes; family Gobiidae; genus Boleophthalmus; species Boleophthalmus pectinirostris. The sequence goes on from NW_026571299.1 coordinate 36,154,813, forward strand.
CCTTGAATGCTCATATTGATCTCTGGCTCCTGAAAATTAGCTGTTTAAATCCATTTTGTATCTTTTTCTTGAGTTTTCAGACTATCGTAAAATAGTTTTGTCTGTGTTTGCTAATGTGTACATTGTGTCGCCATGGTAACTTCTGAACGTTCCGTCAATAGAACTGCATGTAGCGCACCCTCAGCGTGATGTCTCTGCAAAGTATCAACTGTGTTGTATAATGTCCTGGGAGGCACAAAGAATTGCACTTTTTTGACAGTGACAAACAGTAGTTAGAAGAGGAAGAAGTGAAAGAGGAAAAATTCTACACTCAAAAATGCATATTTTTTGTGTTTTAATATTGGTGAGGTTTATCATTTTACTTCCTGGTTAGACTTGGGCGGCAGATGAGACATACATAGAGAATTTCTGTTACCTAGCAACCATAATTTTAACTGGGCCCAAAGCTTGTCTGATTTGTACAATTATTATCATTAGACTAATGAAAATATATGACCACACATTTATTTTGCTAAACGAATGTGCAAAAAGGATGTCCCTTGTGTGTGAATTATCCCTGTATTTTGGATGGCATTTTCAGTGTGGATTACAGGTATTCTGTTGGCTACTTCCTATATTTTTGTACTTTTCTTCTCAACTTTCTCTCCACAAACTGACACTTATGATGTAAAACTATGATAAATATTGATATGTGTCACTCTGAATTGAGTTCTACACATTTATCCATCTGGGACGGCTCTGGCTGATAGTGTTTAGAAAAAGAAGGGACTTGCAGCAGAATGCCTCAAGCTGACTGAGGGGACCACACCAAAGTGCCCACCCACCATAGGTTCTTTTTAGCCAACTTGCACCAGTTAAAACCAAAGATGTCGATAAACAAATTTTGCAGTTTTTGAAATAATTTGCACATTAAGGGCATCTATGGTTATAAGCCACCATCACTGTCCAGCGGCGCCTTAATGTTTGCTTTGCTCTGTGTAGACCATAAACGGGGCATAGGTGTAGGCCTGGTGAGTGGGGTTGTCGTCATGTCGCCTGAACACCTCTTCCTGTCGTAGAAACCCTGTGATTGGACCGATCACTGCTCAGGTCGAATTTAAACTGTACAGCGGGAGCACCCCAAGAAGCATTCTTGAGAGTTTGTGAACTCATAAATATCACAAAAATCCATCTTGCTGTGCAAAGTTACAATCCCACCAAACCAAGTAAAAAAATGCAAAAAACAACACTTTGCTGTGCACAGCAATGTTATTTTGGTCTGGGTTTCTGATGGCTTTTATACCCCCTGTTTGTAAGCCCAGACCTAAATATACACAGCACTTGATTAAAGCTGGGCATCCATTATCGAAGTGAATCCTACTTTTATAGGTTGAGGAGATAATTAGTCCCACTACACCTTGACGCACCCCGCTCGTAATTCTGGGGGTTATAAATAGTGTTAGGCCTTGAGATGGAGACAGGTATCCTACCAAAGGTTAGTGCCGAGTATTTCACAGATTACGTGACAGGATGCTTAAACACATGGCTATTAAGAGGCTCTTTATATGAGGGAGGGGGGAGGGGGGGGTTGAACCAGCGGTCATCTGATACACAACGCAACACAACAACCTTATGTGTCCAGGACAGTATGTGCCGGAGACTTCCCCAAGGTCAGACAGTGCTCTCCGGAGACAAATAACATCCTCTTATAATCTTAGGGATGAGGCATAGGAATGACTTTGGGTAATAACAAATAATGACCCCATCTCAGCTACTGGAAAAGGAGCTATTGATTTTGCTCCCCAACCAAAAGCCTAAAAATATGGCCTTAGCTTTACTGCAATAGAGATGTCAAATACTGTGGGGAGCAATATGTGTATTTTTATGATTGCCGCAGAGAGTATTGTATTGTAGTATTAATATGCAATACAAATATAAGCAACAGATACTAAAAAGAAATGCTATGTTCTTTTATGACAAAACAATGCATGTCTGTAACACTAACCCATTACACGATCTGTAGCTTTACAATGTCAGTGACGCTGAGTGCTGGCTATGGAAAATAAAATGGCAGATTGTCAATACACACAGGATTTCTAACAACTGTTTTGACAGCCATAATTGATTGGTTGACAACATTCAAACCCCTCTGGACTGATTTTTAAAAATATATAATTTACAGCGTTTGATAACTAATGCCAAAAACACTGATAAAAAATGAAACATACGCTAGATCATTTTTAATATTATATGCTAATTTAGAGAAAATTGACTCTTGTGAGCTTTATGCCATGTTAGAATGTTGTTACCTTCTCAAAAACAGACCTGGAGTTGTGTTTTGTTTCATTCACACATGTTTGAGTAATCCTTTATTAATAGTCTCTCTACATCTCCAAAGCTCAAAATGCTCCGTTCCACCTTGTGATGTCATGCAGTGGTAGTTTTGTCAGGCAGAAGTTTACCTTTAGTTCAGTAGAGACTGACACTTCCAACTGAAATTATCCAAATGTTACTAGTGAAGGTGTATGGAGTTTAAAAACACAATAGAACAGATTTTGTATTACCACATGACATCACTAGGTGGAACAGAGTGTTTTCAGTTTGAGAGAGAAACACAGTCTAAATATGCAGGAGTTTGTGTTTTAAACATGTGTGAATGAAACAAAACACAACTCCAGGTCTGTTTTTGGATGAGGAAACATGATCATCCGAAAAACAGTGTAATGTGGGTATAACTTTAACTGTCGTTTACATTTTTTCTATGGAATTGTACATCTATACGTCAGTCAAAGTAAGGAACAAAATCAACACTTATTACATTAGCGTCATCATGCTAATTTGGTTATTTAGCTAAAACTGATCGAGTAGACTATAGATTAATTGCAATAACCTTGATTACAGTGTAGAGCCCTTGGTTGGCTGATTTCCACGGCATGTTCCATTGTAATTCAGCTGAGCAGCAGTACTGTGATATTGAAACAGAGTGGCAGCAGGTCAAACGGCCAAACCGGAGACTGTCATTTTGCCTACCCACCACCGGGGATCTTGTTCAATCAATTTTCTTCAGACTAAAGCTGATTTGACAAGACACTCAATGCACTAAAAAGACTTCACCCACCGCGAACCTCTTGCCGTCTAAATTTTCCGATGTTGATTTTCATAACAATCAGGTTGTCCGTTACTATAGCAGCATAGGCAACGGCATCATAGGGGAAGACAATAGTGTGTGGGCTCATAGGGGAAAAACAGCTTGCACTGAGCATGGTGAAATGGCCCAGTTTTAGAGGTATATTTTTGCTCATGTTCTACATTATCAAGATAAAAGCACAGTGCAGTTGTCAAGGAGATCCCATGTACATTCACAAACAAAACACTTTTAATGAATTATATTTTAAGCTACAATCCTGCCTACATGCACTCTGATGATTTTTCTCTCATTACATTTGGTATTGCAGAAGAGGTCATTATTTTAATTCTCAAACAGGCCCGGGGGCTTGTAAGTCGACGTATGCTTAGGCTGTAGGGATGGGCAAAGTCTTTAAAAGTTTGCAGAGAGTGAAGGACAGTTTTAGAGGTAGCACAAGTTCAAGGTTTAGCCTCTCTCTACTGGATGATTGAATTTCTTGGCAGGGGATTCATTAAAATGATAATTCCTATTTATGAAGCTCTTTAAAAAATTTAAATACTCTGCGTGTACCGCTTCCTATTAATTAACTTTTTTCTTTTCTCATTTCAGTTTTTCTTTCCTCTCTTCTTCTTCGCTTTGCTTCTGACTGAAGTTGACAGAGTAATAGGTTATGAATATTTCTGTTTCAGTTTAGACGACAATTAGCCACAATGCCTCCGGCCATTCTTATTCTCTAGTGGAGTGATGATTTTAGGCACATCTTATAACCAAACCATTTACTTCACACGTTTAGCTGCATTACAGTGTTACTTTATATGGGCAGAATCAAAAAGAAGTTCAACTCTTTATACAAGAAATTCTCTAAAATCCCAAATAAACTGATGATGTTGGGATTCAGATGACATCATAACATTCTAGTTGTGTGCAAAAATATTGAAATATCCATATATCCTGATACTAAATTTGGTGTTACAATAGTATTATTGTGAGCTGTTGTACTGATATTGTCAAGAGTGTTTTTATGGATCATTTAGAATTTTTTTCTGACCACACGACAACAGTATTTCATGTTAACTTTGCACAAATTGTAGTTTAACAAAGAAATATGGTTGCTAAAATGTATGTGGTTCTTAAGAAACAGCAGTATATCACAGAGTACATGTAATATATCAATTATCACATGTATCACTAGATTGTGATAATATCGTATTGTGAGATATTAATCAAATTGTGAGGGACACAATGATTCCCAACATCAACAACATTCTATTACCCATTAATAAATACTACATGGGTTGTGTATCTAAAATTAATGTTGTGTTGAAATAAACTTTCAGAGTCTTGTCACTATTAAAAATGATCAGGATCAATTTACCTTTTGGATAATTCAAGGCAAAGTACAGTGTAATCAATAGTGAAAACTGGCTCTTGTCCTTCTTTTGAGAAAAGAAGGAATCTGCAAAACAACAATGGCATTGAGTTTTGCACCCATAAAGCAGAAGCTGAGTGTTGGGAATTTTATTTTATTTTTTACCTGAAACTAAACTCTTGTGAAGATGTAAAATAAAAAAAGATTGAGAAAACGATTCTCAATGGCCACTTAATGAAGCACGCACCACCTGTTCAGCTCCTGGAAATGCAAATCGCTGTACAATAAGATAAACCTGCTCTAGTTTAAAATGAGCCCCTGAATGGACAACAAAAGTGCTTTTAGGGACTTGGTATGGGCTAGTCTGAGTATTTCTTACAAAATTACCAGAAAAAAAACAACAACAAAAAAACACAAGCAGTACTTTCTGTGAATAATGCCTTGCAGGTGACAGAAGTGGCAAAGGTCTAAAGCTGAAAGATTACTTTAGATAGCAAATTTTGAGTCCCAAGGATATGCACCAAAAAAAGATTAAAACTCACTTTTATAAGCATGCATTGTACACTGAGCAGTAGTAGTCTAATGTTGTTATGCAGGCTTTGTCTCTCTCTGTTGTCCCTCAGAACATTTTCGCTTTTGCTAATTAGCCGTTTGACCACAAGGGTAACAGCACGCCTTAGCTGCTGGAACTGATACATCAGACACAAGTGAAGCGCCTGTCATCAGGGAGACATCAATGCAATGGCAACAGCTCACACAAATAATAGAAAGCCTGTCTGCGCATTTAGCATTAGCACAGAAGAGATTGCATGATGATGGCTTTAAAAATAGAGACTCTTGAGGACTACAGATTCAACGCAATATCATTTGAAAACACATATCACTTATGTTGTTTGCATATTGCAGCATCTTGGCTTTGCAGGTCTCAGCCTTTTAGCCCAGAGCACCTGTTCAGTTCTCTTTACAGAAAAATGAAGAAACTGTATTATAAGGATGATAATACATTGCCTTTTAGGACATCTGGCATATCCAGAAGTTGTTAATAACACAATTGTTGTTCAGGAAATATGAATTAGAATAATAATTCAAAAATTCAACAATAATTATATTTAAATTAGAATATTGTGTGTATTGTCTATAATTAAAGCTACTAAAAATGACAGTTTTTAGTGGTTAATTTTATGGTCCATTCAAGCAAGACATTTACAGACACATTTTCGTACATTTCTAATGCATTGTTAAAATTCAGTCTGAATACTGTTATCAAAAGCAAGATGCAATGAATAAATAAAAGAAATCAAGATATACATTTTTGTCATTAGTGCCCATCCCTAGTAGCCTGATTCATCAGCTGGTTTCACTTCGTGGAAACCGTCTGACCTCACAGCATTAGGATTCGTTGGCTTGACGGTAGGAGGGTACTTTTTTTATTTAAACAATCACTGCTATTTGGTCGTGACATATGTAATGTGCCAAATCCCGTAGGTAGAAGGGCAATAACGTCTTTCCCCTTGATAAAATTCACCAAACATTCTCTTTGTTCTGGCTTTAAATTCTCAATCTCTGAAATCATTGCCAACACACAATGTCTGGCTTTGTCTACATCCATCTCGACCAGTTTGTTTACAGTTGTGCTGTTCCACAAAAGAGACACAGACAGGCCCTTTGAGTTTGACTTCATGGCTTCACGGCTCTTTGCTGATTGGCCAGTGCACTGTCTACAACTTCTAGGGTTCTTGCAAACTAGTCTAGTTTTTCCAATTCCTGACCTATTCGCTAGAATGAAATTGAGTGGAGGCACTAGGTGGCACCAGCCTGGCCTCATCCCTAGTACCAAATATGGAAAGAATTGGAAGGATAGCATGACAGTATGTTGGTGTAGGTGCCCAGTATAGTCATGAAAATGATGTGGATCCTGCGAAACACAAAGCAAGACTGTTTACCAGCATTGCGGGGCGTACTTTTACAACTGCATTATTGTGACAGATTCAAGGGACACTCGGCCTGCCTCATCACTCCTTATTAGGTTGAGTAAGAAGCAACATATGTTTGTGCAATGCAGCGCACACTTGGCCCTTGTTGTGAGCTAAAAATAACTGCACACTATCACGAGCAGAGAATCTTCCCTGCAGCATCACATCAAACTGGAGGACTTGGGAGAGTGATCAGGAGGGTGAGGTGTCCCGCCCAAGGCCCTCAGCCAATGTCTCTGTCTGCCTTTGAACTCCAGCACCAGGTGAGTTTGTGTAAAGTATATAGGCTAACTGCATACAGCCTCAGCTACAGTAAAAGTGTCTCATCAGCAGTGATATGTGGTGGTACTCACACATTACGGTGAGGAAAACATTGCCTGATGCCAAGACGACTTTTTCTCTCGTTGCCCGGTCGTAAATGCCCACGTGACATTCATATGGCCCGTTATCCGAGATCCGAACCTCAGGCAGTCTGCAAAGATACAAAATATGAATGTTAGCCAAGTCAGTAATCTGTGTCTCTATTCTTTATTTCATACAAGGAAAAGTACAGTAGTCTCTGATCAAAAGTATAAGTAAAATAATTCAGTAAGTAATGAGTAAGCATTTATGAGACCATTGACCAAGACCATTTGTATTTACGTATTTAGGTGAATAATTTCAGCCCTGGCATTACCCATTTCTACTAAATAAAAAGTAAAAATGTGGAAGTTAACATGAAAACTACCATTTATTACATCACAAGGTAGAACGGAGCATTTTGAGATATGGAGATGTAGACAGACTAATAATGCAGAATTACTCAAACTTGTGTGAATGAAACACAACTCCAGGTATATTTTTGAGGAGGTAACATCATTATAACATGACTAAAAGCTCACAGGAATCTATTTTGTGCAACACGGAGCTTTTATGCATTTTGTAAGATGATAATAATATCAAATATTAGGTATGATTTACATCTTTGTACCTGGTTTTTGTCCATGTAATGTAGGGGTGTGCAAAAAAATTGGAATATCAATATATATCGTATCGTTTAATGTGGTGATACAGTATCGATATCGAGGGTTATTGTGTTAATATATCAGCAAGAGTATTTTTACGTGCGTTTTACTAAATTATTTTGTTACTGTGCTACAGTTTTGTGGCTTGTGGAGTGAAAGGAAACTCATTTATGCGACACATTTGACATTTTCACTGTTTTGAGGATTAAAATGTTTGTGTTTCATATGAACTTTGCACAAGAAGTAATTTAACAAAGACTTTTAATATCACAGCCATGATTTAGACTTTATTTTTTATTGAACTCTATCGAATCGATTTGAAATATATCATATCGAATCGAAAGTGCACTGTATCGAGATATGTATCGTATCGTGGCCTGTGTATCGAGGTATGTATCTTATCGGCAACATCTTAATGATACCCAGCCCTAATGTAATGTCTGTGTATTGTAAAAGCAGAGTCAAAATGAGACCACTGTGTTGTATGTATTTTATTACAAAACATTTTTATCCTCTACAAACCAGGAAGTCAGCTGTTAGCATGTTAGTTGTTGTTAGTCATTTGGATGCTAGGAATGCATTTGAAAGTTGGGAATAACTTTGGACCAGAGTGAACCCTGAAAATAAGGTAAAGCAAACACATAAAACAAAACAAAAAAAGATCACACTTGTAAGCTTTAAGCCATGTTGGAATGATGTTATCTCATCAAAAACATACCTAGAGTTGTGTTTTGTTTCATCCACACATGTTTAGGCAATCCTGTATAATGAGTCTGTCTACATCTCCAAAGCTCAACATGCTCTATTCCAACTTGTGATGTCATGCAGTGGTAGTTTTCAAGTGAGCAGCTACCTTTTACATTTAGTTCAGTAGAGATTGAAACTATCCAAATGATTCTAGTGAAAGTGTATGCAGTTTACAGACATAGTGGAGCACTTCCTGTTAGGGATGGGCATGATTAGTCCATTAATCGATAATTGATCATTAAGAATTCCATCGATTACATTCATTTTAATTGACAAACCGAATGTAGGTTGTTGTGCGTAGTGTGACCAAACAGGGGTCTGTACATGTGTCTCTCTAAACTCAGAAGGAGCGAGACACAAACAGTCGGTCAGTCTGCAACGTACCGAAGCACAAATGCGCCTTTAACGATGACTTGTACAAGAAATTCCACGCTTTCCGTTGAGGTCGGGACAAGTTGGAGGCCAATGCGCACAGTGTACAAAGCAGCACATATGTTTCGGTGTCCAGTGGGAAAAAGTTTTGCCAGGTGAGAGTAACGAAATGTTGATGACGAGTCCCCACCTCCTACTACCCGTACGGTGTCCTGGTTTTGACAAACGCACAGTGTTGGGGAGTAACGGATTACATGTACCGCCGTTACGTAATCAGAGTACAAATTATGAGTAACTGTATTCCGTTACAGTTACTGTTTCAATGAGTGATAATTGGATTACAGTTACTTTGCTGAAATAAGTGGATTACAAGGCGGTATTTTCCTGTTTTCACATTTTGTGCTACCTCGCATTTATTTATTTTTTTATTTCGGTAATTTCACTCATTGCCTGAAGCCCAAACAGAACGCGCGCAATAAGAGCGATGTAAACGTCATGTTAAAGTTGACGGTGTCAGTCACACAGTGGAAGCAGCAATGCATTGGTAAAAACGCATTTGTGTCTTGGAAATTCTTCTCCCGATGTGAGATATATATATAAAAAAAACAAATATAAAATCGCCTACAACTTAAATGTGAAACAGGAGCTACTGGCACTGGTGAAAACAACCTGCATAGACTCATAATATCTGCACTACTGTCCTATAGTGGCCTGCCACATGAGGGGACGTGCACACAAACACACACACACACACACACAAACACCTTCATCATCATCATCAACCTGAGAACCCACGGACCACGTCTCCTTCCGTAGTTACAGCGCGGACACCGCCGTCTCGTGCGCCACGTGTGGAACGTGTTTTCTCGCGTAAACCTCCTCCTGTGCGCCTCTAAACCAGAACTAACACCAGGACTAAAACCAGGACTAACCCAGGACTAAACCAGGACTAAAGCAGGACTGAACCAGGTTTAAACTAGGACTAAACCACGACTAAACCAGAACTAAAGACCTGGTCTAGACCTGGTCTAAACCAGGTCTAAAATCAGGAGTAAACCAGGTCTAAAAATCAGGACTAAACCAGGACTAAACCAGGTCTAAACAACATGACACCTAACAGTAGGTTGACATAATTTAAGGTGATCTCATATAAAAAATAATTTCTCTATCAATAATATTTTTTAATATGGTGAAGGAAAGACTGATCTTGTTTCTGTCTTTTAACAGACAAAACCTCTTATATTAAGATGTCGTGGTCTTTGTTTCTCTACAGCAAACAGTTGTTTATTCATGGAGACTTGGGCTCAGACAATTTGAAGACAACAAACAAGAATTTTCAGGATGTGGTTGCTACATTCATGTCGTTTAAAAAAACATGACAATATCAAGTAATCCAAAGTAATCAGATTACGTTACTCACTTTAAGTAATTTAATGGATTACGTTACAAACTACATTTTGGGGTGTGTAATCTGTAATCTGTAGGGGATTACATTTTAAAAGTAACTTCCCAACACTGCAAACACAAATATGGTCACACTAACCTGTATTCCACTGATTTGTGCCACATCAGCGACACAATTTTTTTTTTTCTTTGCTTAGTTTATGCAAATTAGCCATGCGGTTTTAAGTTTCGTTTCTGTGAGAGTTGCGCAAATCTGCATTAAACACATTATAATGTCAAACGGGCTGATGTGGCTCTAGAGTGGTTACGGTTTTATATGTCGTAAAGTTGAATTTATTTATGCAGATTAGTAGTGCAGATAGTAATAATAATGATGATATTTTTTTATATTAAAACGTTAATAATTAATCGCTAATTCATCGTTATTTCTCCCGACGATCGATTAAGAAAATTTTATTGAATGTCCATCCCTACTTCCTGTATTACCACACAACATCACAAGGTGGTGTCTAAATATGCAGGGTGTGTGTGTTAAACATGTATGAAGAAAACAAAACATAAAGCAATAGTGGCCCTTTAAGTTCGGGTGTAGGACCTTGCCACCACCTGCTCCCTTCCTCTCAGTCTTCCTCCCTTCTTTTAATCTTTCTATATGTCCTGTGATATGAAACAGATACAAAACCTTTGCATATCACTTCGTCTACCATGATTATCCACTTCATGCATATTCGATTCATTTTCACACTGTATTTTAAGGTTAGGGTCCTTGCTCGTGAATAATGTTTTTAATGTCATACAAAACTCTGATACCCTTGGAAATGTCTTTGAGAGAATTGAATTGAAAACATGGCTTTTTTTGGAGCCATAACTGCTGTCCTCAGAATGACTTCCTGGCACAGAGACAATAGGCGACATTTGGGTGCGTCAGAGAAAAGCAGGTGACCATTTGCTGAAAGCACAATCTGTATTCAGCACTCGGCCAGTGTGTCAACAGTGATAATCAGACGGAGACGCCACCAGTCAGATTTAGCCTCTGTGATTTATTCCACAAAAACAGCAACTCTTGTCCTTGCCACCTGCGTGAGAAGGATCCTGTTGGAGGATGCATGGTGACAGACCTCAGTTTAATCAGATCAGAAGAGTGGAATATAAATGTAACCCACCACATTTTTTTTCTTACTACTAAGAAAAGTGCAGGATTTTCCTTATCAAAGTTAACATTTAAATTAGACTGATGTTAAAAATTGTCAAAAAGGAGGTAGGAATGGAACTGACTGACTGAAAAGAAAAATGATACTCAGGAAGAAATATAAAAGAATATGATCATTATGTTATTTTCCCCATGGTATTTCTTGGGCTCGGTGATGGCCTCATGTTCACAGGTCTATACTTAACACGAGAGCCATCTATCAACATGTCTGGGCACATTGGCTTTTCTAGTAGAGTAGTTATTGTTAAGGGTGATCATTTTGTCCAAACACATTTCAGCTGAGCAGCAATGGCAACAGTTTTTTTGTTTGTTTTTCTTCTTCATGTTATTGACATAAAGGGGCTCTTGAGTAGGGTTAGCTTGGGCCAAGAATATGACAGTGGTTCCTGCTGCACACTGGAGCAGGGCAAATTTTCACTGCAACTTTTAATATTATTATTACTACCCCTTGCTCTCTGTTATTCCAAAACACATTCCAAATTTGTGATTTATTTTCACTAATAATGGCAGTGGAGGAACCTTAGTGTGGCCAAGCATATTCGATCAGAACTAGACTTGCTCCTCCTAATATTCAAAATTTGAAGAATGAATCATTTTTCTTGGGGACTCTCTGCTCATTAAGCATCTTCAGCACATCCTTTTCGGGATCCATGTCACATATCAAAACTGTACTGTGCAAGATACAAGAGAGAAAATCCCTGAACCAACAATTCATAACAAATGTTTGAAAAAGCGGTACCTATATAAAAGCTACGCACCTGGAGACATAAAGGCTGGTATCTACCAGTGCTTCCTCGAGGGAGCAGCAGAACAAGGCTCCTTTTTCTTCCTATAGTCAGTGAAATGGTGAGAAGTTTCTCTGTGCGCTGGATCATGTGAGGGGGGAGGGGTAATTGGCTTTGTCTTGGGCACCACCATAATAGGAAATGCTGATGTAGTCTATTGCTTTGTTTTTACAAACTAAGCCGTGTTATCCACCGTCCTGACTGCTGTATTCACGAGTTCCAAGCAATGCATGGCAAAAAGAAAATGAGGATGGAGAGAAGAGATAATAGAAGAATCTGTTGTGAGAGGAGGGAGGTAATAGAATATAAGATGATAAGATGAAGAATAGAGAAGAAGAATCTGTTGTGAGAGGAGGGAGGTAATAGAATATAAAGATGCTTATAAAGGCAGCCAAAAATACAAGTCCCAATTAAGACATCTTTTAGGCATTTTAAGTGAAATGATTTTGGCAGAGTGGTTAACCCGCAGTGTCTCAAAGAATAGCCTGGGGTCACAAAATAATTGTAGGGGTTCAGGAGGTGATAAGAGGGACATTTTTTAAACATTTCTTATTAGTCTTTTGTATGTCCTTAATAGAACACTTTACATTAGATATAATATTATATAAGATACTTAGTTGTTTTGCAAATAGCTTACGTTTTGGTGATTGGGGATTGCAAATAGTATTATGGGGTCATGACTGAAAAAGGTTTAGAAGCACTGGTTTGTTATATTAAAGAAACATACATCTAAACTGACAGAGAATTATTATTCTGTACATGCTGTGCTAACTGGACAAGGAGATGAAGAAAGATGCTCATGTAATTCATACATGACCTATCTTTTTCTATCCTTGTACTGATTGCAATGATATGTTCATATCATTGCTTTTACTGAAAGGGAGAAGTGTAATTAAAAAGAAAAGAGGTTTTTATTATAGTACATTAAATTGTACATTATACAGCCTTCACAATGGATGCAGATGTAGTTGAACACTTATGTGGTTGCATTACAGCTTCATCAAGACTAGGGGGCAGAGCAATCACAGACTCTATAACAGGAACATGTCCTGTCCTACCCAGAAGGTGGACCATTTTCACAATGACATAAACACAAAATGATAGCTATTTTTAAATATGAACAGCGTGTTTTTGTGAGTCATAAAGTGGATAAATTCTTATGTAACAATCAAAGCAAATAACACCAGAAGGTCAATAGATGGCAAAAATCGGTTCTTGTAGGTGTGCTCACTGCAAAATGGATCAATTCAATGCAGGAGTTTTATATGAAAGCAAGAATGACATAACGTTCTGAGTAGGCTTCCCCTTCGTCTGTGCTCTTCCTGCCTACGCAAGGACTGCACCTGACATTTCAAAGACTGAATGTAGCAGCATCTCAAAGCACGTCCCCTAAAATCTCTTCTTCTCTCCTACCGCAGCTACTTCCACTATAAACCGAGAGAAAGAGAGAGAGAGAGAGAGAGCCGGAGGAGCCGTGCGCATAATCACCCATATTTGTGGAATAAAATGCATGACAGCAAAATGACAAGGATAACGCTGGATTTCTTTGAGCGCCACAAGAGGTATGATAAGCTTTGTGTCGCCTGCTTACATTACAGTAACTGCTGATGAGGCTAATCTCCCGCTTCTTTATCCACACAGCACCTATTTGTGTTTGATGTGGAAATCCATAGAAGAATCTACGCTGCATGTGCTCTGTGTGACTGGTATGCTAATTTAATCGGCTTTTTTTAATTATCGATTCACATATGACAGACTTAGACAAACTTTATTGATCCACAAGGGAAATTATTTGGACACAGTAGCTCACACATCGCTATATGTTATAATAACAGAGCAAAATAAATAGCAAAAATAACAAGAAACTGATGTCTAATAAGGCATAATTATATACTTGTATATATGGGCGAGTAAATTATATATATAGACACACACACACAAATACAGTATGTGAATGTTGTGGGAAAAAATAAGCTGTCCGTCTGGTAATTATACACAAACATAGGAGAAAGTAAACACAACAGTGTGATGTCTATCTTTACCCTTACCTTGACATATACTTGGCACAGTAAAAAGAAGACTGATCCAAGGATAGACCTGTTCCGTGCCATCAAACATCACTAACGTCAAGCAAAAGGGTAATGAGAATGTATATAAGAATATGGGATGTGTGTGTTATGTGTTATGTGTAGGCAGTGGTGGAAAGCAATGAAGTAAAAGTAGTAAAGTACTGTGCTTATCATTTTGAGATATCTGTACTTTTACTTCACTACATTTGAGAGCACATAGCTGTACGTTCTACTGCACTACATTTTTGAATAAGACTGAAAAGTAAAAGTATTTTTAAATTTTTGTTTGAGACCTGTTGAAAAAATAAAGGGTTTCATCATTTGAGCAAGTAAAAATATGCAAATTAAAACAGCTTGGACTAATTGAATTGTTTCTACTGAACAAAATATAACACACATCTTCATCAAAGACACTACATCTGAAGCTTAATTAGATCTCAAAATCCGCACAAAATATTTGTTACTTATTTTTTAGTAATTTAATACTTTTACTTAAGCAAATGCTTTCATGTGATACTTTTACTTTTACTGTATTTTTTGCACCTGTATCTGTACTTTTACTTACATTACAAAATGGTTAGGTGTGTTTTATGCTGTAGGATTATATTGTAGTACATTATTCACAAAAACCGTCCATGTAAATGACTTTGTAATATTCAAATCACTTGGTGATTGTGTATCCACTAATGTTCTTCTCTACAGCTAACAATGGGGCAAAAAACTCACTCAAGAAATACAGAGAGAGGTTTTCATTTGCAGCTAATCTAAATCAAATTGAAACAGACGTTCTTAACCTGGGATGGCAATGACAGTAGTTTTCAATTACTTTAACACCTAACTGTGTAGCACTGCATACCACTTGGTAAGCACTGTAATCATTTCAGCTGGCTTAGCTCGGAAATCCACACAGCCATTTCAAAATGTAAAAAATGAGAAGTATATCTGCTAGATTAAAGTTTTATATACCAGGGGCTACTATTTCAAAACTTAGATATAATATTTTGAAAACAAGTCAAAACTGCTGTCAATAAGTATTAAGAACATCAAGAATGTGCTTTTCAGAACTCTTTTAATTAGCTAAGATATTCTTTTTGCACCTAAGTTGAGACCAACAACATAAGATTTATACAGTATTCCATGGATATGTTTTCAATGTCTGATGAAGTTTATCTTATTTGCAGGTGCTTCCATTAGCTTGCACTGTCCACACTATAATTATTAATAATTGCTGTAAAGTGGATGTATAATGGTTTAATTTAGCCATTATTGGCTTCTGAATGTGCTTCGGTCTCCATGACCAAGGGGCCTATGTTCGAACAATCAGATATGGCCTAGAACTTGGTGCAAACCATGAAAACAACAATTAAGCACCATGAGTCTCAGTACAGATATCTATCTATCTGTCCGGGAAAGTAAATCCTGTGATTTGCAGACAGAAGGCTTGAAGTTTCTGATATGCAACTGTCTCAGGAATATTAAAACTGAGTGTTTTTTAAGCAAGGGGAAAGACCTAGTGCACTGAAAGAAGTGTGAATGAAGCAAACTACAACTCCATGTTTGGTTTTGATCAAGGAACAATGTTATAATTAGTGCTGTCATGCGATTAAAAAAATTGAGAGATTAATTAATTATGATCTGTAATTAATTAATCTAATTAATCTCATTTTAATCTCACCTAAAAATTGCTGAGAAAAGCCTTCAATTTGAGGTATTTTCATTTAAATTAATTATTACATTATTGTGGCAGATCAAAAGACTCATATAGATTAAAAAAAGTGACTTTATAAAGTCATTTATTGTTTAACAAATCTCTCCAAATTTGGCTGTTGAGCCCAAGTCTCCATGAATAAGAAACTGTTTGCTGTAAAGTAGCAAAGACGAGGAAATCTGAACATAATAACTTTTGTCTACTTAAAGACAATAAAAAGTCCAGTCTTTCCTTAACCATATTAAAAATATTATTGATAGAGAAATGCTTTATATATGAGATCACTGGTTTTAGTCCTTGATTTAGTCCTGGTTTAGACCTGCTTTAGTCCTACTTTAGTCCTAGTTTAGTCCTGGAAAGGGTTAGTCCTGGTTTTAGTCCTGGTGTTAGTTCTGTTTTAGTCCTGGTTTAGTCCTGGTTTAGACCTGGTTTAGACCTGGTTTAGTTCTGGTTTAGTCCTGGTTTAGTCCTGGTTTAAGTTCTGGTTTTAGTTCTGGTTTAGACCTGGTTTTAGTCCTGGTTTTAGTTCTGGTTTTAGTTCTGGTTTAGTCCTGGACTGGATTAGTCCTGGTTTAGTCCTGGACTGGATTAGTTCTGGTTTAGAGGCGCACAGGAGGAAGCGCGGTTTACGCAGCGTAGCGAGAAAACACGGTTCACACGCGGCTCACGGGAGCACGTCGGTGTCCACGCAGTGTCTACGAAAGGAAACGTGGTCCGCGCGTTCTCAGGGTAATGATGATGATGAAGGTGTGTGTTTGTGTGTGTGTGTGTGTGTGTGTGTGTGTGTGTTTGTTTGTGTTTGTGTTTGTGTGTGTTTGTGTGCGTGTCCCCTCATGTGGCAGGTCACTATAGGACAGTAGTGCAGACATCATGAGTCTATGCAGGTTGTTTTCACCAGTGACATTTAAGTTGTAGGCATATATTTGTTATTTTCTTTTATATTTCACATCGGGAGAATAATTTCCAAGACACGAATGCGTTTTACCTGTGGCTACTGGACGTTTACATCGCTCTTACTGCGTGCGTTTTGTGTGGGTTTCCGACAATGAGTGGAATTACGGAAATAAAAAAATTTATAAATGTGTTTTTTGTGTGTGTGTGTGTGTGTGTGTGTGTGTTGTTGTCCCAACAACACATAAAAACTGGTTTAATAATAAAGCAACTCGCATACAGAAACAGTAAATTTAGAGATTAAAAATGAGATTAACACGATTAAAAAACATAACGCGCTAAATATGACTGTAATTAATTAATCCCAATTAACGCGATAATTTGACACCCCTAGTTATAACATAGTTAAAAGCTCCAAAAAGTATATTTTGTAGTACATAATATGTCCCCTTTAAGACTTTTTGTCAGTAACAGTTGTCATGGCTTACTTTTTAAACTGTCCTATATACTTTTCTGCAGCATGTCCTCCAGCGATGTCTGCTCCTATAGTGAACTTTTGCTGGTAGTGTGTTCACTTGTTTGTGTTCACAGCTGCTTGGATGGTGATGGACCATGACATATTGGTGACTTCGACGAAGGACAGGAGGACACTGGCTGTGCTGATGGAGCTCCTCTCTGACCTCAGCTGGCTGGACCCTTCATTGGTATGTGGAGAGCTGGCCATTGTCCTGTTTACTCTGCACTGCTCTTGACATGTAGCTGAATGCTTTAACTTTGTGCCCTTATGTTACAATTCATGGGGCAGACAGGTCATGCACTAGTACAACTCTAAGAAGCATTAAAGGCAAGGTTAAAGAAGACACTTTTTTATGGTATTTATGGCACTTTACTTAACCTATCCGCCTACACATAGAGGCCGCTCATACTAGAGAGCAGCTGATTTGATTTGTTTTATTTGTATTTGTGCCTGAATAGCTACACTGAGGTGCTGAACCCTGCTATCACCTTTTTTGGACAAAAAAATCGAAATACAGAGCAGTGGGCGTACAGAGTGTATATACAAATGAGAAATTTCGAAGCAATGTCGCCTTGAATGCAGGACAATAAAGATTATGCAAACATGAATCACTCAAAATGCAATTGTGAGTGAGTAAATGGCAAGGGCAAATCATTATAACATGCTTAATAGCTCTAAAAAGTAGATTTAGCATAATATATCATAGCCTACTATACTATACTTTGTTGGGAAGATGATATTAAACCTTTTTATAATCATAGAACCCAAACCAGACCAAGTTGCAGGTCAGATCTGTGGAAAGGCAACCCTGCTCACAGTCAGAATGTCTGTTATCTAGGTATTTTTGAAGCTATAAAACCATCTGTAAATTGATAGATGTAAGGCAGAGCTGTTTAATGTCATAATGTGGAACATTCTAGGCAAAGTAATGACATATCCATAGAAACAAAGAGGTGACCCACAAACAAAAAGTTACACAGTGCACCTTTCAGATACAGATGTTGGTATGGCTGCAGTAATTGGTTGGTACACAAACAAAACAATAGCTTTGAGTCTTCATGTGCGCTTGTCTGACATAAACTGCTTGGTTGTTTCTTGAATATGTCTATAGATGGAACATAGCACATCTATCATTCTTCTCACAAAGACTAATCTGTGCATTGGCACTTCTCTGGATAGTTACAGCTGCTTCTTTTCTTTGGGAAGATTAGCACTAATGGCTGTCAGCGCCCGACAAGTCCAAGTATCTGAAGAACACTGTATCAAAATCACTTAAGAAGACTTCTAATGTGAAAGGAGGAGTATGGGAAGAAGAATTACTGCTTATTATGAGCAATTACAAGTACCATTGATAAGATAGATGTTGATTTTTTTTTAGCCTATGTACGTGAACAATCAAAATGTAACTGTAAAACTGATTTATTACAATAATACTCAAATTAGTAATTTCACACAGCAGGTTATAATACAATTTCTAGTTATAAAAATAGTGAAAGTAAAAGTATGGATGTGTGCATGAGCATCTCTCTTGAATTAGAATTGGTTGAGAATGCCTGTCACAAGCTGTACACGGTGACACAGATCTCAGTACCTGCTTGTAATAGTAACACGCTCCCATATGTATGAGCGTGTTGTGCCCACGTTTGTACATCTATGCGCATGTGGGAGTGTGCCCCAATCCAATGTGGCAATCTCCCAAAGGAATTGTGGGATTGTCCAGATAAATCATCCTGAGTCCAGCAGCCAGCACCACACACCAAGAAATACAGCATAAGCATGTGCTACATACAGAGGCAGAACACAGACAGCATGCTAAGTGGTTTCAAAGGATGATGTTAAAGAAATGATTGTATAAATATTCTAAATATTAAAGTGTTTTTGTTGATGTTCAATCTTTTATTGCAACAAAGAAGTTACAGGTGGCTCAGTTCTATAACCTAGTATTAGTATTATAGTATTAGATGTTACAAGGTTACTCTAGAGCACAGGTGTCAAACATAAGGCCCGGGGGCCAGATCCGGCCCTCCAAGACCTTTAATCTGGCCCTTGGCTGTTTTTCTACTAAAATATTTTAATTATATTTTCTATTAAAATCTTGGTAATTTTCTGTGGTGTTTATCACAGCAGCGTCTCCAGCGTCTCTGTACGTGGCCCCTCCCACCAGAGCAGCACAAATGAAGACTTGTCTCTTTCCAAACGCTCTTAAAGGACGATCGTTTTGACTGTTGACCGTGACACCCTCATCAGAAAAATGTCCAACATGAGAAAAGTGGAGCCGAGTGCAGGATTTTACAAGAAAAATTGACTTATTCCTGTATACAAGTTCATGTTAAAACGTCGTGTTGAAATTGCATTTTTCTTAAAGTTTCAGGTTGTTCATAATAATAATATTTTGTAAAAGAAAGAGTTCATCAATTAAAAAAGATTTCTGTAATAGATTTGTGTTTCTCTGCACAAATATTTAAACTTATTGTTATTTTTGGGGTTTATATATGACATGAGTTTTCTGATCCGGCCCCTTTGGGATCAAAGTCGGTTGGATACGGCCCCCGGACCAAAATGAGTTTGACACCCCTGATCTAGAGGCAGGGTCAGCATCCATGGACATTAGCCTTTCCGTCTAGAGGAAGCAAACCACTCTGAACCAATGCCAATATTGACAAGGTTACCTACATATATACTATAAAAGGAGAAACATACAACTTGATAAAAAAGCAATCGGTCCTGGCAGATTTGGGACAGAGGTAGAGATTACATTTTGATCTAAATAAATGTTATGTGATAGCACTGTGGCAGCTGGTGGCCATGAATATGACTTGAAGGGCAGACATGCTCCACAAAGAGCCAAACAATAATATTATAATTTAAATACTCTCTCATGCATCTGGCCAAATATAAATAATTCAGTGCAATAGTCAGGTCTGGTTATTTATTTTTATTTTTTTCTCTTTGTGTAAAGCAATAGTCTTCCTTTCATAGTGCACTGATAACACCTATGTGCATTGCAATTGTCAGTGATTCATGTTAATGAATTCCTGTCAGAGCATGACATTGGTTTATAGAAGAAGCGTAGTGCATAGAAATATTGTGGAAAATAATAGTTGTAATGAACAACTGAACTACACTGACTCTCACATATCCAGATGTCTTCACTTGCACTTTTTTTTTTTAAGTTTTTTTAATAAAATGCCCTGCCTCAACTGCTTTGCAAAAGTTGTACTCCAAAAACTACATCCTGGCCAATGAGGTAATAATCTCTACAGCCTTCAGAAAGATAATGTCTTATATTATAGTTTCTTTTTCTTACATAAAGGGCAGTTGGAAGGAGGGTTAATGTTTCAAGCCTAAAGGATACTGAGTCTATATCCTATATGGGAAATAATGTTCTTATATAATCCTTTAGGTCATTCAGTATCAAAGTTAAAATCTGAAGCTTTTCCTCTATAGTCCTTACCTTACTGTTGACTGATACACTAGGTCCTCACGTCTCCGGTAGTCCTCCATGTGAGAGTAATTGGTATTAAACATAGCGTCATAAGTGAAGATTTTCTGCTTAATCGTCCCTCCATCTGTGACCTGCAAAGCACAAAAAAAGACAACACACATAAGTATTCTCTTAGTGATTGATGTTAGCAGTGTCCACCTTTTCACCCTCCAATCTTCTTCTACTCATAAACTCTTGTCCCATGGCCCAAGAGTGTGGTACTCCTGGCTGCAATTACCTCATTGATTTATTTGCGGCCATGATAAGCTCATCCCTTATAATGTCTGAAAGGTGCGGTCGCTAAAGGGACTGAAAATGTGCTAGCATCAAGCAGACAATCTCGAGGCAGCTGCCAAAGACTCTTCTCGCACATGGTTAAGTCTTAATAAAGAATGGCACTGTGGCGTCTGCAGTAGGTGGCAGCTCCTCCTGATCTTTACAAGGGTAATGGCTTGTGACGAGATACTGCAAAGGTATATTCAAAAACACTGGTCTCATCTATTTCCTCCATGCAGGATGATAGAGCAGTTTGTTCCTTTTCTAATATTCTCCGGAGTGTTAAAGTCACTTAGCATTTGAATGGTTGTGATTTCTCCTCTCCTTAGACACCGCCGACAGCCATATAAAGAGGAAAAAAGGGTGACAGGATTTTAATGGAATCGCTAATGCAGCTTTGAAGGCAGAAATTGTTGGTGGGCTGTGAACGCTCTTATATTCGTACTGGACAGTGCTGGATCAATCCGATATAGTGCGATCGGCTTGTGAGGTAGATGACGTCAAAACTTTTCTTGATTATTCACAAAGCAGTTTCTATTTTTAAATTGCTGCGTTATGTTGTGGACAAGGAATGGGTGCAAAACTCTAATTTGTCAGATAAGAATCCAATTTTGCAAAGGTAGACATGCACACAAATTTTGGATTCTTGCTATTTTCTGACTCAAATGTTTTGTTTTGTTTTTTTTCTCTTGGTAAAAATGTGTCTTTCTATTTATTTATTCTATGTTTTTTTATGAAAAGGTCCTATATTGCGCAAAATAGACTTGTGAGCTTTTATCCATGCTATAATGTTGTTACCTCCTCAAGTGCCTAGAGTTACAGTGTAGTGTTTTGTTTCATTCACACATGTTTGAGTAACTTTGAGTAAAGTAATGGGCGCAAAACTCTAATTTGTCAGATAAGAATCCAATTTTGCAAAGGTAGACATGCACACAAATTTTGGATTCTTGCTATTTTCTGATTCAAATGTTTTGTTTTGTTTTTTTTCTCTTGGTAAAAATGTGTCTTTCTTTTTATTTATTTTATGTTTTTTATTAAAAAGTCCTATATATAGTTACAATAATGGACCTTTTAGAAGAATCACCACGGGAAGTCAACAGAGAGGCCCAAATGACAAGGCTGTAAACACATGGCAGGGTTTGACAGGGTCTGAAAAAACAACACCATCACCTCAACTTATAGGCGCCAGCTGGGCATATTTCACATTTTACACTGGGCGGGAATAAGACAAAATCCACAGGTGTCAATACATGGTTAGTGGTCGAATGGTCACATTTTTATATAGTGCTTTTCCACCTTCGACGCACTCAAAGCTTTACATCAAGGAACACTCACCCACTCACGCATATTCATACACCAGTGTACGTAGACACTAGGGGCATCTACGTATGCAGGGTGGGTTAAGTGTCTCAGCTGTCACCTGTGGAAGCTGGAATCGTACCGCCCACCTGTGGGTCAGTGGATGTCCATGTCATCTTTACGAGAGCGGGATTCAAACCACCGCCAACCTTCAAATCAGTGGACTCTACCAAATGAGCTACTGTCCCCCATATATTCAATACTGACATAAATTAGAAGCAAGCATTATGTAACATAATCATGCCTCATGCTGTGATTTAAAGCTAATCATAATGGATTTGTTCCTGGCTTGAACAATAGCGTGCCTACAAGTATATCTACACTACACTTTTTTAAATTGCTGCGTTATGTTGTGGACAAGGAATGGGCGCAAAACTCTAATTTGTCAGATAAGAATCCAATTTTGCAAAGGTAGACATGCACACAAATTTTGGATTCTTGCTATTTTCTGATTCAAATGTTTTGTTTTGTTTTTTTTCTCTTGGTAAAAATGTGTCTTTCTATTTATTTATTCTATGTTTTTTTTATGAAAAGGTCCTATATTGCGCAAAATAGACTTGTGAGCTTTTATCCATGCTATAATGTTGTTACCTCCTCAAGTGCCTAGAGTTATAGTGTAGTGTTTTGTTTCATTCACACATGTTTGAGTAACCCTTTATTATGAATCTCTCTACATCTCCAAAGTTCAGAACGCTCTGTTCAGCCTTGTGATGTCGTGAAGTGCTAGTATTCAAGTCAACAACTCCTTTTACGTTTAGTTCAGCAAAGATTGACAATTCCAGGGCTGAAAACATGCAAATGATTCAAGTGATGGTGTATGGAGTTTAAAAACACAGTGGAGCACTTCAGGTATCACCACATGACATGACCAGGTAAAGCAGTTTTCAGTTTGAGAAAAGAACTCGAGAAGAAAATGCAGGGTTTGTGGTATTAAACATGTGAGAATGAAACCAAACGCAACTCCAAGTATTTGATTATGTTTTCGATGATGAAACAAAATCATAACATAGATCAGGAAATAGTGTAGAATGGGGCTTTTAAAACAGAAGAAAAAATCTGAAAGGATTCTTAAGTACAGGAGACACAGTTGTTTTTGTGCGATTGTGGAGTGACTGATGTAACCCCTTGCCTCTGGTGAAAGAGCACTGCCTTGGGGTTTCTTGGCTAAGTGGACCAGCACAAAGCGCAGACAGCCAAAACATCCAAGAGCACACTGGGATCAAGTATGGCTTCACTTGTAATGGCCCAACTTTTAAGGATATTGTGAATATTTTAGAAGATAATAATGACTCACACAATTATTAAATGTCAAACATTGTTGAAATAATGAGTTGTTTGCTTTTTGACAGGGGAGTCGATGTGGATGGTAAGAAAAAACATTCAGGCTATTCATCTAGTATTGATGCTCAGCCAGTGACTTCATGTTGGGGGTGTTCTACATGAATGTCTATTGGCGGAATGTTCAGTAGTTACCAGGGTGACATAATGCACACTAGGGATGGGCATTCGATTAAATTTTCTTAATCAATCCCCGGGAGAATTAAAGATCGAATTACCGATTAATCATTAACGTTTTTTACATTAAATTTATCATCATTCACTAGCTAGGACCACGCCAACAACGACAGAGTGCGAAGAAGTTTATTGATAATGTACGAAGCGAGGCAGAGATGGCTGGGTTGAGACTATGGGTGGGGGCTCCGTCTCAATCTAAAATTGGCCCAGACAGAACGGGACCCCCCCTGTAGGGGTCTTATGACTGAAAGACAAAATAGGGGATGGGAGGGTGGGGTCGAGTTCGCCGAGACAAACTGGGATGATGGGAAAGGCTGCTACATACAGGCTCCTGGGAAATTCGAGGCGTGGTCCAGGTGAGTTGTGGTTCGCTGGTGAGAGGAGAGGACGGCTGAGGCGTGGTCCTGCTCCTGAATCTCACTTAATCATATTAACTACATTTATTATTACTATCTGCACTACTAATCTGCATGAATAAATTCAACTTTACGACATATAAACCATAACCACATCAGAGCCACATCAGCCCGTTTGAGATTATAAGATTTGCTCAACTCTCACAGAAACAAAATTTAAACTGCATGGCTAATTTGCATAAACTAAGTGAAGGAAAAAAAAACAGCCCTTGTGCGCTGATGCGGTCAACTTCTGTCGGACTGAAGGACACAACTCAGTGGAATACAGGTTAGTGTGACCATATTTGTGTTTGTCAAATCCAGGACACCGTACGGGGGGAGGGAGGTGGGGACTCATCATTGACATTGCGCAGCTCTCACCTGGCAAAACCTTTTCCCACTGGACACCGAAACATATGTGCTGCTTTGTACAATGTGCACATGGCCTCACACTTGTCTGTCGTGGAATTTCTCGTACAAGTCATCGTTAAATATGCATTTGCACTTCGGCACGTTGCAGACTGACCGACTGTTTGTGTCTCGCTCCTTCTGAGTGCAGAGAACTACAAGTATGGACCCCCGTTTGGTCACGCTACGCACAGCAACCTACATTCAGTTTGTCGATTAAAATGAACAAAATCGATGAAATTCTTAGTGATCAATTATTGATTAATCGACTAATCATGCCCATCCCTAATGCACACATTAGTAAACACAGACAAAATGTTTTTAGATTTCAGTTTTAGATCTGAAATCTCAAAGAAAAAAAAATACAAAACTGATTGAAACCACACATTTTCAGGAGTCTGTGATCAATCCGAGCACTCATGGTCCAATTAAGTTTAACTTGAGTAGTAGTGCTTTCGATTTGCTTCACACCCCCTGGAAATGTGGATGACATCAGCTACTAAGTATCATTGGTATTTTTATTTTTTTTCTTTCTCCAAAATTCATGAGTTTATGGATTTATGTGTGCAAGGTTTAACAACAACATGGAGGCAATCCCAACTGAACCATCAAAAAGAAGAATACGACTAGATGGGGATGGGAAGGCAATATGCTTTATACACAAACCAAAACTTTAAATATTGTGTTTTGGGTGACATTTTTGACAAAGCATATACTTTTTGGACCAGAAAGTATTTTGACCATCTTCTCGCGGATGTGGTAGTGAACACCCAAACAGGGACAAGCAACAGGGAAAGGTCAGCCTCTAAAAGCAAAGCCGTGTTGGAAAATGGCACTTTCCAAAGAGCCACACTGTAGTTACAATAATGGACCTTTTAGAAGAATCACCACGGGAAGTCAACAGAGAGGCCCAAATGACAAGGCTGTAAACACATGGCAGGGTTTGACAGGGTCTGAAAAAACAACACCATCACCTCAACTTATAGGCGCCAGCTGGGCATATTTCACATTTTACACTGGGCGGGAATAAGACAAAATCCACAGGTGTCAATACATGGTTAGTGGTCGAATGGTCACATTTTTATATAGTGCTTTTCCACCTTCGACGCACTCAAAGCTTTACATCAAGGAACCACTCACCCACTCACGCATATTCATACACCAGTGTACGTAGACACTAGGGGCATCTACATATGCAGGGTGGGTTAAGTGTCTCAGCTGTCACCTGTGGAAGCTGGAATCGTACCGCCCACCTGTGGGTCAGTGGATGTCCATGTCATCTTTACGAGAGCGGGATTCAAACCACCGCCCACCTTCAAATCAGTGGACTCTACCAAATGAGCTACTGTCCCCCATATATTCAATACTGACATAAATTAGAATCAAGCATTATGTAACATAATCATGCCTCATGCTGTGACTTGAAGCTAATCATAATGGATTTGTTCCTGGCTTGAACAATAGCGTGCCTACAAGTATATCTACACTACACTTTCAAAAAGGTCAAAGACAATGTTTTTTTTTTTTGTTTTTTTGTTTTTTGTTTTTTTTCTAAGAACGCAAAAGACATCCTGTTCTTAAAATTCATAACAACTACAAAACAGTTTGTTTAACATTTTACACCAGCAGCTGTAGCTTTAAAAACTTTGCTTGGTAAAAAAAGTTGCTTGGTAACCAATTTTGTCTAAATGTGTCCTTTGAACAGGGGTAAGCATATAGTACATTTCCAGGGTTACCACAACAAAACAATAAACAACTGTTTTTCAACAGTGGAAAAGTAGCCAAAAACTGTTCTCAAGACGCTACTTCAAAATAATATTACTCAAGAGTATAAAAGTCCAAAGTAGAAATGACTCACGTAAAAAGCATTTGGAGAAAGTAAGAATAATTGACCGTAATATCAGATTTTTTAAAAATATATAATTTGAAGTTAAAAGTATAAAGTAATTTGAAGGACATTAAACAATCCACAACATCAACTACTTCCAAAGTATTGACAAAAAAATATATATGAAAAAAACTAACAAACAATCACATCTGAAGGCATGTCCCAATCATTTAAAATGATCATCAACAGCATTTGTCACTTAGACTCACAGTGGGAGGAGTAATTGTAATAGAACACTGTCACACTGTCAAATACATTATCAAGTTCAGTAGATGTAAAATACTGTGTCTGGAAGATATTCAGAAGACTACACATTTTTTCCAAGTAAACCTAACTGAGCACTATCCCCCTCTGCAAATCAAGTTTTCATTTCCATGTGAAGTGCATGCTTTTTGTACATTTCATCTGAAATGTCACAGACATGACACAAATGGTCCTGTTGGCCACCTCAGCTTGTCCAGAGAATACTGGAGCAGGTTCAGCCCTCACTGGAACACTGAAAGCAGCAGCCCATTGTGCCATAAGTACACTTCAATTTGACTTTGAGAGTGGCACTTTCTCCTTTGTGCTGCAGCTCTGAAATCACAAAGCTCCTGCAGTCTGTACAGTTACAATGTGACATTTTACATGTATTACTTTTCTACCCATTGACCAAGACAAGGTTTTATTTAAAATACAAGGAAGATAAATAGTACATATATATTTAATAAAAACAAATATAATGCAAGCTCATCTAAAAAATAATATCATAGTAAAACTGTGTTTAGGAAGGATGGATTCACTGAAATAGTAAAACTTTAAGTATTGGGCATTTTGACTGTTTTGTTGAGGGTTTACATGTTTTAAATTTTAGAAAGCGAAGTGGTCAAAAACTTGGTCAAAAAGAGTTTCACGCAAGTTTTTAGATCAACAAAAGGGGCAAATTATTATAACATTTCAACATATTTTAAAGACTGTTTTATTATAGATGGAAGCTGCCAAGAACAAAATCAAGCATAAAATGTAATGTGTAATATCGGTTTTAAGGAAGTTTTGTTTGGTTTATGCATGGCTTTATGTTCTATATATTTATCAGTTTTTTGAGGGGTTTTATTCCACTTGTTTATTGATATTTTATACTTGTGAGTTTTCAGGTCCAGCTGTCTTTGGAGACATACATCCAGTACATGTGTTTATTGCCATAGACTTGACTGAGCAGCGAGCAAACTCTGAGACAGAGAAAGAAAATAGTGCTGAATTAAAGAAAGTACAGTAGATTAGAATCGCTTACTCCTCATTTAACGATTTTACCACTGAATTAAATCTTACCTATAAAGCTCTTCTGTGTAATAAACAAAATGCACACGCTGTGACTGTTGCTCCATAGGGGAATGTGCGTGTGTTATAAATGAATATAGAAATGAAAAGAAACAGTGAAGGAGTGGGTGGGAGGGGCAGACCAGGAGCCAAACTGTGCCAAAATGGCTGTGCAAGAGGGAGGGCAAAGAGGGAGATGAATACTCTTTGATTGCAGAAAAGCACCGCTGGGGAAGCAAAAGCTCTGAGACACATCCCGCTTCTGTTGAATCCAGGCCACGCAATAAATATGGGACACAAAGGCAGCGGACCCTTCCAACACTCCGCCATCTGGAGATATGAAAATACAGGCTCAAGTGGGAGGCAACCACCCTGCCCCTGTCTGCAATATGGCACTTGGTAAATATTTGCAAAGGGAATAACCAATGAGGCGGAAGAGGAGGCAGTGACAGGTAGGTGGTAATACGGAGGGGTGCACGCAGGTTCAGTGAATAGACTGCGTAAAACTTTGTGGTCTCATGAGAACAGCTGTTGGTAAATGTGATACTAGACCCCAATGTCCTCAACGCTGATGCTTAAGAAATACGAACAATGGAGCGAGTTTGACAAGGGGCACTTTGTTAGACTACAATGCCAACACATGTCCAAAGTGGCACCGCGTATGAGATGTTTCCATTATGTCATGACAATTACATACCCAGAGACAAGCAGTAGTAAGTCAGTGACAGGTGATGAATGTGGGGTGTTAAGATTGATCTAGTATTTGGTTTGCAACAGATTTGTTTGTTTGTTTATTGTGGATCCCCATTAGCGCAGTCAAGCTGTCATATTCTTCCATTAAAGAATAGCCCATTCAAATACGAAAATATACATTTCAAACAATCATTTATAGACTCATTTCAAATATATATATTCAACACTATCAGCACTGTGACTGTTACCTCAGATAATTCTCCCTCAAAAATGCTATTTAACATAACCTTTATATTTATCTGAAATTTAAGGCATTATTTTTCTAGCCTGATTCATTAGCCGTTTTTTACTTCGTTTCACTTTGTACAAACCGTCTGACCTCGCAGCCTTTCGTTCGCTCGACGGTAGGCGGGTACTTTTTATCATTTAACCAATTGCTGCTATTTGATTGTGGTGTATGTAATGCGCCGCTAACGGGGCTAACTGGTATATTAAACTTTTCCCAAATCCCGTAGGAAGAAGGGCAATAACGTCTTTCCCCTTGATAAAATTCACCAAACATTCTCTTTATTCTGGCTTTAAATCCTTGATCTCGGGAATCATTGACAACACTGAATCTGTGGCTCTTCGCTGATTGGCTGGTGCCCGAACATGCACTCCCGGGGTTTTTGCGAACCGTCTATTGTATTTTGATTTTTGACCCTGTTGCTGGAGAGAAATGAAATTGAGCGGATGCACTAGGTGGCACCAGCCTGGCTACTATTTTTCACCAGTAGATGGCAGATGTAGAAGCTGTTCCCCCTTGCCTCACCTGGCCTTTGTTCAGACTCACCTGCGCTCTCTGCTCTTCTTTAGTCAGGCCAAAGCTGGCACACTATCAGACTGCAACAATGTAAACTGCATCTAGTGGTGATATGTGAGAATGCGACATGGCCAGGTCAGACAGTTTAATTACGGATGGTAGTTTTAAGTTGTATGAGTCTGTCTACAAGAATGACACAAACAGATGAAGTATTGCTGAAGAAAGA
Organism: Boleophthalmus pectinirostris; assembly: GCF_026225935.1. NCBI lineage: Eukaryota > Metazoa > Chordata > Actinopteri > Gobiiformes > Gobiidae > Boleophthalmus > Boleophthalmus pectinirostris. The sequence goes on from NW_026571299.1 coordinate 36,184,310, forward strand.
AATCATGCATGCACAGTTATAATGTTTTGCTTGATTCGTATGTCTTTGGACGTTCCCTTGGTTGTCCCAAAGACATCACTAATAGCAACAATGCTCCACTTCCTTGGGGGTCACATTGGGATAGGGTCTTGGGGGTTAAAGCCGGGCCCCTCCCGTCTCTGAGTGGGGTGGGACTATTTATAGGCTGCAGCTGCATCAAGCGCCACTGGAGGGGAAATCAGTGAACACTCTGCAGGCCAACTGAGAGACATTCAACCTGGATCCTGCCTCATGATTTCAGTCACAAAACCTCACCAAGTCGAGACTGTTGTATTATTTTTCAAAAGATACAAGAAGACGGAGTTTTCATTTTAGATTTTTTATGTATTTTTTTAGTTAAAGAGACGGAGCGGGAAGCGACAGTTTGTTCCACGTTGAAATAATGAGATTCCCTCTATTTCAGACTATCATTTAAAGAATTAAACGGGCCAACACAAAAGAGATGATCATGGTATTGTTATGAATGGGACTTCATACTGAATCAGTGCTAATTTGGTTAATATCATTACCCCCTCGTGTGAAAGACAGCCACTTTACTAGACAATGCCTGGCTACATACCACAAAGGACACTGCTGTGATCAGAACTAACATTATACACTTTTCTTTTCTCATAATCCTGTTTGTTGGAGAAAATACTTTTGTTACTCTCTGGTCTCCAACAGTGTACATAAAAGTACATTTCGTATGATACATGAAAACACCAGAGAGTCGCTGTTGAGATTCTGATACAAAGGCCCCTGTCCCGGCTTTTATGGAAGAAAAACTGTTGATATAGTGGGAAAGATACAAAAAGCAGTCTTGTAAAATTGCCGGTCTTAAACCACAAAAATAAACCTGACAATACAGTACAAATGCAATTGCAACAAAAACAGTGGACACTAATATCCCCCTAACAGAATAGCACTTTTTTCATTAGTGTTGTGGGCTTGCAGGTCAGTATTCAAGCCCAAGCTGCATCTAAACTGTAGTCTACATAAAATGGAGTGGGGATTTTTCAAGTACATCAATAAAACATGAAAAAGACCATCTGATTCGAGTCACCAAATTGAGTACTTGGGATTTTGAGTATGAAAGCGATCTGTTTCCTGAATACATTTTAAGCTATTGACCATGCAGCTCATACTTCAATCACCATTGTTCAAAAATGGAATATAGGAGAGCAGACATTTAAATTATGTAGTGCTTCTGAAATTGCAACCACATATCTGTATCTCGACGATTCAGTTCGTTCTGTGCATTGCAAGTGACAGTTTTAGGTGAGCAGAGACTTTGCAACATTGGCAAGAATCCACACCCACATTGAATTCTTTACTTGCAGCTCTGGCTCATCCAATTTGCATATGTTTTTGAAAGGTATAGGAATGAGGTGGAAGCTGGTTAAAGCACAGATGATGTAATTGTAAAAAAGAGGGACACATTTTTGAATATGTGGGAGAACTCTGTCAATTTAAAAGGCCTATTCCACTATTTTCTGATCTATGTTATAATGTCGTTTCTACATCAAAAACACGCCTGGAGTTGTGGTTTGTTTCATTCACACATGTTTAACACACAGATCCTGCATATTTTAGCCAGGTTGGCGCCACCTAGTGCCTCCGCTCAATTGAATTTCTCTCCGGTTCGCAAAAACCCCAGAAGTGCAAGTTTGGGCACCAGCCAATCAACGAAGAGCCATACATTCTGTGTTGGCAACGATTCCCAAGATCGAGGATTTAAAGCCGGAGCAAAGAGAATGTTTGGTGAATTTTATCAAGGGGAAAGATGTTATTGTCCTTCTTCCTACGGGATTTGGGAAAAGCTTAATATACCAGTTAGCCCCGTTAGCAGCACAATACATACGTCACAACCAAGTAGCAGTGAATGGTTAAATTAGAAAAAAGTACCCACCTACTGTCGAGCGAATGAATTCTAACGCTGCGAGGTCAGACGGTTTCTACAAAATGAAACCAGCTGATGAATCAGGCTATGCATATTTAGACTGAGTTTTTCTCTCAAACTGAAAACAGTCTATTCGACCTTATGATCCGGTAATACAGGAAGTGCTCCATTGTGTTTTTAAACTTCACACACCTTTGCTACAGTCATTTGGATGATGTCAGCCCTGGAATTGCCAATCTCTCCCTGAACTCAGGTAAAAGATTGCTCATAACATGAAAACTACCACTACATGACATCACAAGGTGGAACAGAGCATATAAAGATTTAGAGATCAAATGTGTGAAACAAAACACAATTCCAGGTATGTTTTTGAGGAGGTAACAACATTCTAACATGGCTTAAAGAACACAAGCATCAGTTTTGAGTAATAATTTATATACTTTAAGCTCACAATTATTACTGCAATAACACAATCTATTTAAATTTTTTCTCAATCATAACATACAGAAAAGAAAAGAAAAGATGACAGAAAAGATGACAATATGTCAACCTTGGATACCAGTACACCCACGAAGTTTTGATTTCTTTGCAAGAAAAACATACAATAACAGTATGTATATCTCACTTTTCATAATTTAGGTAGCATCAATTAAAAGGTGTGAAACGCTCTAAATGATCACGCTCGGGGTGTTCTATATGTATTTCTACTGGTGGAATGTTCAGCGACACAATCCACACATCAGAAAACGCAGACAGAAAAAAAGTTTTAAGATCCTTTGAAAACTCAAGAAAAAAACACAAAATGGGTTTAAGAGTCTGTGATCAATACGAGCAGCCATGGTCCTGTTTTGTATTTTTAACAAAAAGGTGAGTGTGACTAACTGAAAAACTAGGCCAATTCTATCCTGGTTGTGACTGTAATTGTATGTGTAAGAGACTTGTTTAAAAACACAAAAATCATCTCACCTGTTGTTCTTCCAACCAGGAAGATTGTGCCAAAATAAAGCTCAGATTGTCAAACTTGAGCAACAGAGATTCTAACAGAGTACTGCTTCCAGTTACTTTCACAACCCCAAGGAATGTTGATGAATATGGCACATGATTTAAGTTAAAGCTATAAACCCTGAGCAAGCCCCGAAAAGGACAAAGGACCTCCATTTTTTCCCGGCTTGCAATGGCTCCTATAAGTAAAGACATCCATGTAATGTTGAACTTTACTCACTGTAGAATCCATGTGCAGCTGCGGTGGCCCCGAGTATTAACCTGTGCATTTACTACACAGCATGGCGTGCCCCCCCACCAGCTGCGGAGTGACAGAGGACCTGGTTAAAGGGATTTCATGCTTCAAATGACAGGCTCTTCTCCTCCTTCTGTCTGTCAGCACACGCAGTGGGGAGCGCAGCTAATTCAGGTTGGGAGCTATAAGTGATGACGCAAATATGTACGCGAGCTTTGATGCTGAGATTGGCTCATCATACGCTGCCATGCCAATTTAAATGGAGACTGAATTTGCAGGGAAATGCCATTTAAACACTACCTTTGTAGAGAACACACACAGGAAGCTGCTATTCAAAGAGGGTTATAGGTTTTCGCTGTCACTTAAGGCTAAAGAGACAGTCCAAAGGAATTTCAAACAAGACATTGTATTGCTTGTGTATTCCCTTGACTCCTTTTATGGTTGAAAAGTTTTTTAAAATGTCAGCTAAAACTGTAATTGCATGGCATGCTGTGGACAGTGTTTCTCATCTTTCCCTGAGACTGCAGTTGTGGGGAGATAAGAAGTGGTTCATTTCATAAGGCCTTTAAAATAAATATATTGCTCTGTTACATCACACATAATACCAAGCTGCTTGAATAAAACCACCACCAGCATACCCTTTCTGATCATTTTTGCACTCACTTTAACTTTCTGCAGGAACTAATACACACCCACAACACATGCAGGCAACAGCAACTTCAACCGCAAGTGAAAACTACTTGAAAACAGGGCTGGGAATCACAGGGTTACTCATGATTTGATACGATGCACAATAAATGGCTCACGATACAATATTATCACGATATGGTGATACATGTGATAATCAATAAACTGTACATAATACTCTGCGATATATTGCAGTATTTTAAGAACCAAATACATTTTAGCAACAATATTTCTTTGTTAAAACACTACTTGCGCAAAGTTAATCTGAAACATGTCTGTTTTAATGATAAAAATAGCTGGACGATATATTAAAACAGCAACTCACGATAACAATACTGAATCACCAAATTTAGTAGCATCACAATATATCAATATTTCGATATTTTACACACCACTGCTCCAAAAACGTCAAGAATAGTGCAGTGAAGTGTAGTGAATGAGATTATAACTCAAGGATGCAAAACTAACCGCAACCAAGTTTAATTTGAATTAGGGATGGGCATTCGATTAAATTTTCTTAATCGATTGTCAGGAGAATTAACAATCGATTAGCGATTAATCATTAAAATTTTTTATATTAAAATGTATCATCATTATTACTACTATCTGCACTACTAATCTGCATAAATAAATTCAATGTTACGACATATAAACCGTAACCACTCTAGAGCCACATCAGCCTGTTTGACATTATAATGTGTTTAATGCAGCTTTGCACAACTCTCACAGAAACAAAACTTAAAACCGCATGTCTAGTTTGCATAAATTAAGCGAAGAAAAAAACAGCTCTTGTGTGGCTGATCCGACATGACTCAGTGGAATACAGGTTAGTGTGACCAGATTTGCGTTTGTCAAAACCAGGACACCGTACGGGGGGAGGGAGGTGGGGACTCGTCATCGACATTGCGCGACTCTCACCTGGTAAAGCTTTTTCCCACTGGACACCGAAACATATGTGCTGCTTTGTACATTATGCACATGGCCTCACACTTGTCCCGAACACAACGGAAAGCGTGGAATTTCTTGTACAAGTCATCGTTAAATAAGCATTTGCGCTTTGGCACGTTGCAGACTGACCGACTGTTTGTGTCTCGCTCCTTCTGAGTGCAGAGAGACACATGTACAGACCCTTGTTTGGTCACGCTACGCACAACAACCTACATTCAGATTGTCAATTAAAATGAACGTAATCAATGAAATTCTTAATGATCAGTTATGAATTAATCGACTAATCATGCCCATCCCTAATTTGAATATAATAACTGTTCATTTAAAATAGTTTACAGGTTGTTGTAATGTCTTAAAATAGAAATGAACGTGTATATTTCTCCATCCTGTGCTGACTACATCCTTATAACTATTCTCACACAAGTGCGGTGCAGATTTTCTGACCAGCACTAGTGTCATATGAGCCCAAGTTTCCCCTCCAATATCACGCAGCACAAGCCGGATGTGACTGGCTGCAGCCGCTGGAGCTGCCAGATTACAAACCGGGATTAAAAAAATATAAAAAAAATCCTGACAGGAAACAACCAGCTACACTGCGCCACACCCCAGAGGCAGCAGGTCATGGGGGAAGAGGAGAAGGGGAGGGGAGGTATACTCAGGCAGTTAAGCATTACGCAAGCATGTTATCTAAAGCCATCGGAGACAAGGCCACGCTGGGACGCTTATTACGGCTGTCGCAGTGATGGAGGCAGACTATCACCGAGCTGACAGCAGGCGTGATGAGATCAGACTGGGTGCACTAGTTGGAGAGTGGTGATCTAAGGTATAAGACTTGTAATAGATTGGTTCTAGAGTGGTATACAAAGTAGCTATTTTAAATACATTCTCGATAACAGTATTACAGAAGGTCATTGCATTCATTTTTGTAAAACGTGAAACATACTATGAATGGGAATTACAGGGTCCCTCACGATTGAACACGATTGCATGAATACATTTTAGCAACACTATTTTTTTTTGTTAAACTGCTACTTACGCAACATGAACATGAATACAGCTATAGTATATGCACAATACTGTATCACTAAAGTATCATGCTATATCGATATTTTGATTAGGGATGTAACAATAACCGAAATTTGTGATATCGTATCGTCAAAGTTCTCACAATAATATCATGGACCATCACAATATATATCGAATTACAAGTCTGTTTGTTTAAATTAAGAGTTATGGTGCAGCAATAGCTAAAAAAAAGACAGGGGGAACTACATAGACCATGATCCTTTGCTCCATTTCAGTGTAGACTACATGAAGAAATGACAGTTCTAAGCACTTTTAAGTCTTAGTTCTTTGCATTAACTCTTGTCAAGGCATTTTAAGAGGGAAAAAAAGCATATTCACAGTTTTGTTAGCCTCCACAAGATATCGCAATAAATATCATGCCATGAGATGTATATGGTGAAAATATCGTACCGAGAGATTTGTTGTTACATCCCTAATCGTGAGCCTCCCCACCATATCATGACTTTCCCACGATATCGCAATAAATATCGTACAGTGAGGTTCCTACGATATATACGATATTGTATTGTGACATTTGTATATCTTTACACCCCTAATTTTGATATTTCTGCATACCCCTGAAAGATTCTACTTTAAAGATAATACATCGCTGGTGTAATATTGGCTATTACTGCATAACTGAAACAAAAAAGGAACTGAAAGGACAAACTAGTACCTGAAGTGCAAAATGTATTTATTAAAAACCATGACAAAATTTAATCTTGTCTCCTGCATGGACCCAATTTCGTATCTTGTCCTAGAATATACGCCAAACCTACTTTTAGTTTAAAAGCAGCACCAGGCGTCATATGAAAGTGGCTTATTGCAATGAACCCAAACACAAGTTAGCTATTATTTGACTGTTGCTCTGCTCGAAACAATGAAGGTCTTTTGCTGGAGTTAACTAGAGTTATGTTTACAATAGTGCTTTATCTGTGGAAGAAAACGGGGCAGAAACATTGACGTATAAAGCCAATTATCAGCCTTTGTGTATGAGTTCTTCCTGACCTTGATGGCAAAGAGAGTAATTATACTTCATTTAAAACGAGGAAAAGACAAAGTAAGTCTGAGCTCCCTCAAACCATTTAACACGTGGCTAGTATACACATGTATTCATTTTCAGGCGCATGCACATACTGAGAAGTACTGTTTTGCAGACAATGGAGTCAAGCAGAAATGAGCCTGCTCAGTCAATTCTCTCTCAGTATTCGTCTCTTTCTTCCAGAATTTTTGATCGACTATTTTAGATGCAGACAGCGTGCGGTGGTCAGATTTTGTCACAAAGTGCTGCTTTTACAATGGGGGAAAACGTTTCTTTTTTCCCCCTCTCATTTAAAGAATAAAATCTAGACTGTTAAAAGGGTACCCCAACTTTAAAGGGTGCATGACAGATGATTTTCTAATTTTGACTTAATTTGGTGTCATTATAACTATTGTAAATATAAATTCTAGGTTTACACCAATCAAGAAGGAATTTGGAAAGAAAAGTTGAAAGACACTAGGGAGAATTCTATCCAAATTTCATGCAAGATGTTTTGTTATATTTCTGTTTGTCTGATAATTATTTCTGTGTACATTTCAGGAGTTCTGCTTTGCTAGGTAACAATTCCCTAGTGTAATGTCACGATTTCCAACCAGGAAGTAAAATATTAAACCTAAGGCATCATGTCTTCACTTTTTATTCCGCGTTCAGACAAGCATTTTGGGGAGGAAATCTGTGTGCATACGGTGACCCAAAAGTGGGTGGAATTCACTTGGGTATGCTTGTCCTTAAAGCAACAAGAGCATCTTTGGACATACAGAAGTTTTCAAGGCACGTGTTTTCATCAGCTACTCCTTCCACAAATTGACTGGCTCTCCCAGGTCTCGTTCATTGTCGTCTGGTTCACCTGAGACGAACTGGTGCATCCAGAATTTGACAGAGGTGATTGCAGATCCTTCTCTTTTCACTAATATTATCTATGCATATTCTGTACATTTGTTGGGATGCCTCGTGTAAGTTTATTGGAGCTGCCAGAGCAACTTGAAGGTCTGACACATGGAAATGATCCAAAAGGTTTCTTTCTGTGTACTGTATGTATGTGACGTAAAAGCAAACGCAACGTGAGCAGATCTGACCAGAGTTTTGGTCAGATCTTGGGCAGTGTAAACAGAAACGTTATGGCAGAGTGAATATTCAACTTTTACACTCCGGAGGGTGATTTCAGGTTTTTTAAGTGCCAAATACACTGTCACCATATAAACAAAAGGCACTTCCGATAATATATTTTGTCGTTTTTACCCGCAAGCATTCTCATGTAAACAGGGCCTAAAAAAGAAGGTCAAAATGGGAAAACAAGTGTGAATGTTTTGTCAAAAAGGTGTATTGTGTAACTTTTCTGGTGGAGGGTCTATCAGATGCATGCTATTATCCATGGAGATATTATTCCTTTGACTGGAATGTTTCACAATACAGCACAGGTGTCAAACATAAGGCCTGGGAGCCAGATCCGGCCCTTCAAGACCTTTAATGTGGCCCTTGGGTGATTATCTACTAAAATATTTTAATTATATTTTCTATTAAAATATTGGTAATTTTCTGTGTGCTTTATCACATAGCAGCGTCTCCAGCGTCTCTGTACGTGGCTCCTCCCACCAGAGCAGCACAAATGAAGAACTTGTCTCTTTCCAAACGCTCTTAAAGGACGATCGTTTTGACTGTTGACCGTGACACCCTCATCAGAAAAATGTCAAAAATGAGAAAAGTGGAGCCGAGTGCAGGATTTTCCAAGATAAAATGGACTTATTCTTATTTGCATAACAAGTTCATGTTAAAACATTGTGTTGAAATTGCATTTTTTCTTAAAGTTTCAGGTTGTTCATAATATTATATTATAATAAAGAAAGAGATTCATCAATTTAAAAAAGATTTCTGTAATAGATTTGTGTTTCTCTGCACAAATATTTGAACTTATTGTTATTTTTGGGGTTTATATGACATGAGTTTTCTGATCCGGCCCCTTTGGGATCAAAGTCGGTTGGATACGGCCCCCGGACCAAAACAAGTTTGACACCCCTGCTCTACTGACTTGTGTCACGAAGATTTGTGACTTTAAAAATATGGGTCCCCAGAAAAAAAGCTTGGGAAACACTACCATAGTTTGTGTAAAGAAGTGGACTAAGGGAATTGACCCATAACGTTCAGCTCCAGTCAAATGAAGCTTATCGAGGCTGCAATAGAATAGCGACTTTGGAGCCGAGTTCCATATTAGGAACAGAAATTTATTTATGGATAAAGCAGCAAAATAAAAACACCAGGATCATGTAGTGCAGTTAATACAAACATTTTAAGACCAAAATGATGAGAAGCACTTCAGCAGTTTCAGAGAGAGGAGTGACAATTTTTCAAAGTAAAGTCAATTGGAGCCAGAGTCGATGGAGCCGGAAGTGTCCCCATGCTGACTTCCTATTTGGAACATGGCAGCGAGCTATGTCCATTTATTTACAGAATCTATGGGAAGTATTCAGGTAACACCAAAATAAACAGAGGTAGACATCGGCTGCTGTTTGCTATTTTGATCAAATTAAAAGTAACAGTTCTAATCTCTTAAAAATCTCTTAAACTGTATTACAAATATGCAGCAAAAGTTTTTTCATGTTTTTTTCTTTTAATAAGATTTAGTTTGATCTCTCTTGTTTCGCTCAATCAGCTTGAGGCCTTGATTTTCTACCAGTTTGTTGGAAAACGCTAGAGTGCCTAGAAAAAATACAATTTCACTCACATTAACACACATATACACACACATTTAATTTCATTTTTTTTCTATGTGGGCTGCTTTTAGCCAACTCCCGAACCAGAACAGAAATCAAAAGTACTATTATAAAATTCAGACACTATTTGCGCCAACATTTCTCTCCTCTAAATGGTGTGGTGTTTTGGTGGTTTTGGTGGGTGGTGTTTTTTCGCAGAATTAAATGTGCCATAACTCAGAGGGGCTGGAAAACATTGGTTTGAAGCATTTGTCTAGTGTTTGTCCTTTTTCCTGATTGCTTTTAATGAAAGGAAAACCAGACTGTTCACACACAACTCCGCTCAAAGACAGCAGTAGTCATAGTTGCAGTTGCATTTTACAGTAATTGTAGTTGAGGAGGTAAAGTCTGTGTTGTTTTTTCCTGAATGCGTACAGAATCTTTTAACAGTTTGCAGTGGTCCAAAGTTAGTCCACACTCAGTCTCCAAATTATCCAATGTGATGAGTTTTTCCTTTTTCCCCACACAACTCTCAGAGACTAGTGCAGAGTTTTGCAGTAAAACTAACAACAACTAGCATGCTAACCCACACTTCCTGATTATTTAACAATAAAATGTTTCTAATTACAAGTAGGCAGCATGCACCAGACTTATTTCGACCTCAAGAGCTGCTAAAAACACAAGGGGAATCTTATGAAATTTTACATCTCCAATCGTGTCTGCTGTTTCCTGTCTAGAGTAAAACCACTTAGTTTGAGACTCTTAAGGCCACCACACACTACAGGAGAATTTGCCTGTTGGCGAAGGCGTGACCCGACCTTGTGTCTTTGCGTGTGATTTTTAATGCCACTGTGCTCCTCGTGTGTGGTGTCTTTTTCTACATTCAGACTGCAGCCTGAAGTGACCCAAATCTGATTTTTCGCCCCTATGTTTCGCCACCTGTATCTGATCTTTTAATGACAGTCCGAACGACACGGATCAGATTTTTTCAAATGTGACCCAGTCCACTTGGATATGAGTTCCAAAAACTGATACATATCTGATCTTTTGACATGCGACTTCAGTCTGAAAGGCCAGGTCACGTTCATCCCACCTACATGTCAGGTTCGGAGTCTAGTCACTAGAGGGAAAGTGAGGTTAGCGAGTTAATTCATATTTGGGGGTATTGCTGTATTCAGGTCAAATTGGAGGAGTCTTGGACAGAACAGGGCGTTTTTTGAAATGATTGCCAAAGAAATGGCCGAGCGCAGCTACAGAAGGTCCTGGCTTCAATGTCAACAAAAAATAAAGAGCCTGGAGCCAAATACAAGGAGGCTAAAGACTCAAACAAATGAAGTAACCATGAACGTGTAACCAGGCTTGATTCATCAGCCGGGTTCACTTCTTTCTCATCTGACCTCGCAGCATTAGGATTCGTTCGCTCGACAGTAGGTAGGTACTTTTTGATTTAACCAATTGCTGCTATTTGGTTGTGATGTGTGTAAAAGGAAGATAAAATTGATAAATTCACCAAACATTCTCTTTGTTCCGGCTTTAAATCCTCAATCTCGGGATGATCGCATTGCCAATGCAAAATGTATGGCTTCATCTACATCCATGTCCACTGCTTTACTGTTGTGCTGTACCACAAAAAAGACCCAGCGCTTCAGTTTAACGTCATGGCTTCACAGCTCTTCACTGATTGGTCAGTGTGCGGTCTACAACTTCTGGGGTTCTTGCAAACCGTCTAGAGTATTCTGATTCCTGACCTATCCATTTTACAAAAGAACCGGACGTATTTTGGGAGACAAGCCCAGCGTTTAAGCGACCTCCATAAACACTGAGCACACTTGCTGCGTGTGATATGGTTGTGTCTTCCAGTGTGCATGTGGGACATTTTTGGGATGTTTAAAGTTCACACTAGAGATCACATAAGTCGCATTTAATTGGAAATGTGAGCGACCTCGCAAAAAAAATGGATTTCACATTAAGCCCTACAATTTGAACGTAGCCTGTGTGACTCTGAGCTGCTCCGTCAGATCGTAACCACCAAACATCAGCAACGCTACAGTAACAGTCAATAAAACAGAGGTACAGAGATACAAACTCAGGAAATAGCACTGTTCTGAGTAACACAGTTTTGACTTGGATCTAAACTAGAAGTGTAGTGGCCTTAGACTTTCGCAGTGTGCAGCGGTGTTGTTATTTCTTTGTCTGGAATGTGGATGTCAAACTCAAACTGAAAGGTAAATAGAAGATTACATTTCTTTTGGTGTATAGTCATTTTCTCACAACTTCACACACTTCAACAATCATTACGTTCTTTGTTTGGTTCATTGAGTTCTTTGCCTTGAACTCACTGTCTATTGACTTTTCATTGCACATTCTCCAGCTCTGGCATTGGTGTATTATTAGTGCTCAAGCCTTCCTCCTGATCTCCTCGGCGTGGGCTGTTGTTAGGAGGTTCCTCTGTTGGAGAAGCAGCCGACCCAACGCCTCTCACTCACCTTTCATCTGCGCTCAAGGCTCAACAAACACCATTCTGTCCAATCGTTATCGGAAAACTGTCAGGAAAACACTGAATTTGATGCTTTAAATGTGTTTATTATAATGATCAGAACAGTTTTCTGCTGGGTTGAAGTTTCTGCTCTACCAAAAGAGTTTGTGTGTCACAGTATTAGACTTGTACATGGGTAGGTTAAGTTTGCTTGGTCGCTTTTTAGGATTTTAAAAACAAATTTTCATTGTCTATATAAAAATTGGTTTGGAAATTGTGTAATTGATATGTTTTAAACTTTTTTTCTGGGGACCTGTATTTTAAAAGCCACAAACCTTCCGGACCCAAACCAATAGACATTATTTGTAAATCACAAAATAAAGGTGGATTTGATCATTATTGAACATTAATGAGGATATTTTATTGTTGACTGATTGATCGTGTCTCTCAGAACAATTAGTATTACTCAAGTAAACAGTAAAAAACAGTAATTGAACCAACAAAATTGGAACAAAATAGTCCCTCGCTCTCTCATGTGTCAGAACTTACATGCAGATCATGACAAAGTGACCCAAAAAAATCTCTTGTGACCCACCTGAGAATCGCGATCCAGTCTTTGGGAAACAATGGGTTAGATTACCAATTTCGCTAAAATGAAAATAAAATAATTTCAGATTTTAATTTAGATCATACTGAGTAGTAACTTTTTTTTGGTTTTACTTCCTGGTAGAACATGAGCAGCAGATGTGACACACGGCTAATGACTGTCACCCAAGTCCTGGGGTTTCAAAATGGCCACCTATTCAAGTCAATGGGCGAAGGTCAATGAGCATGATTCCAGATTCTCCTTTTAGCCCGGCGAGGTTCTTCCGGTGGCTCTGGGCCCATTGAGCATGTGCAGTAGTGCTCTCCCACAGGTCCACACAAATGCACGCGAGCACACGCACGGACCGTAGTCTCGTGTATCACGTGATCGCTTTGACCAATCAGAGTGCAGTGTTGGGGAGTAACGGATTACATGTACCGCCGTTACGTAATCAGAGTACAAATTATGAGTAACTGTATTCCGTTACAGTTACTGTTTCAATGAGTGGTAACTGGATTACAGTTACTTTGCTGAAATAAGTGGATTACAAGGCGGTATTTTCCTGTTTTCACATTTTGTGCTACATCCCATTTATTTATTTTTTTATTTTCGGTAATTCCACTCATTGCCTGAAGCCCAAACAGAACGCGACAGTAAGAGTGATGTAAACGTCATGTTAAAGTTGGCGGTGTCAGTCACACAGTGGAAGCAGCAGTGCATTGGTAAAAACGCATTTGTGTCTTGGAAATTCTTCTCCCGATGTGAGATATATATAATAAAAACAAATATAAAATCGCCTACAACTTAAATGTGAAACAGGAGCTACTGGCACTGGTGAAAACAACCTGCATAGACTCTACTGTCCTATAGTGACCTGCCACATGAGGGGACACGCACACACAAACACACAAAAACACAAACACACACAACACAAACACACTTCATCATCGTCATCGACCTGAGAACCCGTGGACCACGTCTCCTTCCGTAGTTACAGCGCGGACACCGCCGTCTCGTGCGCCGCGTGTGGAACCGTGTTTTCTCGCGTAAACCGCACTTCCTCCTGTGCGCCTCTAAACCAGAACTAACACCAGGACTAAAACCAGGACTAAACCAGGACTAAACCAGGACTAAAGCAGGACTGAACCAGGTTTAAACTAGGACTAAACCACGACTAAACCAGAACTAAAGACCTGGTCTAGACCTGGTCTAAAATCAGGACTAAACCAGGACTAAACCAGGTCTAAACAACATGACACCTAACAGTAGGTTGGACATAATTTAAGGTGATCTCATATAAAAAATAATTTCTCTATCAATAATATTTTTTAATCTGGTGAAGGAAAGGCTGATCTTGTTACTTGTCTTTTAACAGACAAAACCTCTTATATTAAGATCTCGTGGTTTTGTTTCTCTACAGCAAACAGTTGTTTATTCATGGAGACTTGGGCTCAGACAATTTGAAGACAACAAACAAGAATTTTCAGGATGTGGTTGCTACATTCATGTCGTTTAAAAAACATGACAATATCAAGTAATCCAAAGTAATCAGATTACGTTACTCACTTTAAGTGATTTAATGGATTACGTTACAAACTACATTTCGGGGTGTGTAATCTGTAATCTGTAGGGGATTACATTTTAAAAGTAACCTTCCCAACACTGTCAGAGTGAGAGGAGCTAGAGCAGAGCTGAGCAGAGTCGGAGCTAATGA